>NC_136006.1:27301450-27601450 GCF_048128805.1 Centroberyx gerrardi | reverse complement strand
GAATTTTTTTATTAAACAACCCTCATCTCCTCTTCTTTGCTTCTGGTCTTCTCCTGTCTCGTCTCTCCCCTCTCTCTTATCCTTCCATTTCCTTCCCCCCGTCCTACCACTATCTGGCTCTGCAATAATAATAATAATAGCTAGAAAATGTGCTCAGTCGAGTAGGCTACAGACCTCCGCCATTTCTGACAATACAAAAACCGTAAGAAGGCATGACCCAGTGGTTCTTCCCTGCACAACCTTTTGTCAAAGTTGTAATATTATGTGAATCTGTTCTGAAATGCACAAAAATGCACCTTTTTGTGGAAGACCACGCCCACCGCCACGCCTCCTTTTGGCCAATCGACATGAAAAGTTCATCAGCTCTTCCTTGGCCCATAACCAACCTTCACACCAAGTTTTGTGCAAATCCGTGCGCAACCTTTTGAGATATCCTGCTAACAGACGGACGGAAGGGCAGACGGACGGACACACAGATGCGGGTGAAAACATTACCTCATGGCGGAGGTAATAATAATTCACAAAGGTTAAGAGGGATCGCTAATTATTCAGTGTAGACCTAAAGATAAAAATTGACCTAACTAGGTTTAGCAAGATATCATCACTGCTGATGTGTGCCTATATTGACATAGCACTGATATAACTGCTGGACAGAAACAGCCAACAGGGGGTGCTGACCTTTTATTCAGTCTACCTCAATTTAATGGAAGTGACAGGAATGTTGGACAAAAGTAAATATGAAAGTAAACATAATATAGGTCTTCAATGACCAGTTAGGCCAAATTTTGTTATGCACTATTTGATTTTGTTGCATCACTTTCTAATAACATTTGGGGAAAGTGCAGATGCTGCAGATTTCATCATAGTCTCGGTATCCACTAAGTATGTTATGATATTACTCATAATGGCATGCGGTTGAGTGTTCTGCTACTGCTGTTATTTAAGACCAGCAGCTCTGAGGGAACCAAATTAAATGTCACAAGACTCACATTCAGACTGAAGCTGTTTCATTGATAAGGAGAGCCCTTCCCTTAGAATTACCCAATAAATTAAAATGCTTTTGAATAATCCTTCACAGAGCTGTCCCCTAGAGGTTCTTTATGATCCTTTAAAAGTCATCAGTCTCCCCACAACCTCCAGTTCACTCCGTCTGCCGGCTTCCAATGCTCCGTCAGTCAGCCAAGAAAAGACATATTTGTCAGAGGATAATGAAAGCCCCTGAATGAGTGTCGGTTGCTGTTGACACAGCTTCAGATGAATGCCTTAGTTCCCATGTTCTGCGTTTCAGATTTGTTGTAAGGAGCACAAAGCATTGCAAACCTAGTTATAATGGTGTGATAACTAATATCTGCACTGTATCTTAAAGTAATCGTGTTTGGCTCTAAAGCAACTCAAAAAAATCAATCAGTTATAATAGTATCGGTAGGTATTCTTATATACTGTAGGTCACACCAGTATTTGATTTGCATGACCATTGAAGCTTGATGTCAAAGCAAACCTTGTCAACAGTGAAAGTAGAACTCATCAGTTTTCCCAATTTCTGTTTTCAATTTCACTTTAGTGCAATGGCCTTTGAGTACAATAGAGCAATACTGTGAAACACTGAGGTCCGGACCCACTAAAATTGCATTGCGAGTATTTATCGTATTCAATAAGAAATTTATGCAAATCAGGTTGTGGTGCAAACAAGCCCTGGAAAAGAACACTGCACAAGCAAATAGCCCCTTCATCACCGATTGCAAGTGCAAATAGCATGCTTCAGCTTTAAGACTAATCCTCCGAGGCTGGCACCCTTGTGCCATAAAGCCCCTCTATAAGCGGAGTACCTTTGATTCTTTTTTTTTCAGTGATATATTTGTTGATATTTTAATTTCAGTTGACAAAACTAAGCAATATAATAAACATGTGAAGGAAGGGAAAAAAATGAAAAAAGAACAAATTATTAAATTAAAAAGAATATTCTCTGATCTGACTTGAGATTCTAAGATAGAAAACCCTCTCCCTTGCTTGCCTTGCCTGAATTGTACACAATCTTGTTGTGCATGGCCTCGCATCCAAATGTCCAATATATGGGCAAAATAATGAGATTTACATATAATTTGCATATGATCATAACCATTTACATGACCATGACGGGCGCAAAGAGACTTTATGTTTTTTTACCAGCACAATTGGACGCACTTTCCACTCATTGTGCATGGTTAGTGAATAACATGGTATTCTTATTTGGTCATACTCTTCCCAGTGCAAACATTTAGTGAATCTGGGCTTGAACCCATACATATGTCTGTCTCATCCCTACCAGTAATGCTAAACACTCAAACCCCAAGCAAAGTCTCCATTACTTATGGTAATAACAGCGATAAGATTTCTAGCTGAGAGGGCGATGTTATTTTGCAGTTCTCTTTAAAATCAATGTCTCCCACATGAAGAATTCTCCTTTCATCACCCCTCCTGTCCTGCAGCATCCTTGTTCCATCTTGTCTTCATCTTCAAATGCTAGATTCCCACTTTCATTTCATCCTCACCATATGATAAGATCATGTAAGACTGATGATAACACTTAAGTCATATTTTCTTCCTATGAACTGTTGACAACCAGTCAAGTAGAATCATTTATCACATCTTGTTTCTAGGGCTATTGTAGAACCCTTAAAGCCCACATAGTAATGAATAACATTTTGCCTGTTTGGAGCAGGGTATAGCCAGGTGATGGAAAAACATAGCAGATTAAAGTAATTGTTTTATATGACCGAGTGGAACATGTACATTCTATTCCCTTCCCTTAAGCAGTCTGGGGATGAGAAAACACTTTCCAGCCTCAACCTCTCTCCTCTCTCTCCGTGTCAGTTCTCAATGCAAAATTCGGTCAGACTTATTCATGCTTGCTAGATTGTCGGCATTCACGGAGCAAGGGTAGCCTCAGGTGATGGCGGCCTCAAATGGGAATGAATCATCTCTGCTCCTCATTTGTGTGGGTATAAAGCCCTTTTCTGCGTTCCCATTCAGCCCAGTCTATGGGCCCGCCTTTTCTTGGAGACTACTGTATTCTGAGCCGAACAGCTGTTGGGTTCTTGTGTATTAAGGCACAAGGTTCTGCCAAATTCAAATGCAGCCATTCACATGAAGAGGAGACTTGGAAGGGGCTGAATGCATGAATGAATCCACATTCTCTAGGTAAAAATGCTGCTACAGTAACTTGTTTCTGTGCATTATAAATTGATGAATGTAACCAAAATGTCTCAAAAACACAATCTGCCACAGAACCAGAATGAACTTGATGCCATTTTGTGAATAAATACAATCATTTAACCATAATCTAACCATAGTCTATGCGGTATATCCAGAAAAGAGTGCGAAGAAAAGCAACTACTGTGTGCCAAGTATAACTACAGTGTTTGCATTCGGTATCTATTATAAATGTTTGCCTGCTATGTTAATTCACGGCGTGGGAGTGTGACAGCTGTGAAAAGACGCTGGGTAAATATGTTGTTCATTTATTTTCTCATTGTCAAGCAGCCAGCCTACAGCTCCCTTTGCTTTGTTTACCTTTGCAATCACTGCAGATGGAAGGCAGACAAGGCAGACTGTGACAGTGTGAATTAAAACGGGTACGAGCGAATACAGCGAGTCGCTGCGGAGGCCCGTCGCGCCGTCAAATGCGGCAAAAACACACAGCTGATCGAGACGGCGATAATGACAGTGTTTTAGAAATTAAAGCCGCGACCATGTAGCTGTGCGCAGGCACTAGATGGTTAATCGCCAAGTCCCTTGTCATTTTGGGGGAACACCACCAATAATTCTACTATTCTATCCATATTGTCTTGTATAGACCAAGCAATATTTGTGAACATAAGCAACTTTCTCCCCAACATGGAAATAACAGAACGAAGTCTCATCCTAGTGTCAATAGCTGCTCCACAGTACTGTCAACACTACTTCACTGTAACACACTATTTTATTCTATAGTAGTCTTGTCAGCTCTGAACCAGAAATTGTAGCCTTAGTAGCAGAAAATGCAGCCGGGTGTTCTGCCACGCACCTTTACCATATATCTTTCCCAATTCATTACGGGTTCAGGCCCAAACTTTGAAACAGATGACATTGCAAGTTTGACTCTTAAGCTGACTGTCCCCTGGGAGACTCTCTTGTACTATACTTTCTCTCATTGTTTACAAGAGAAAGTACACACCGCCCATGCTCTCTCTCTCTCTCCTGGTTTGTGTTCTCAGAGCGTCGGGAAGCACGGAGTCGAAAGCGATGCAGAGAACGGTTCCGGTTTTGCACGAGATAGGAGCCGGGGAAATCCTGAAAACCTTAATTTGTTTGGGATATTTTGCATAGGCGCAGCGCTGTTTGCCCGATGTCATCATTCAGCATTCTGTTGCAGATGTCAAGTCCTTTCTGGAGGATTGAAGTCTCTATAATTAGCATTTTTCTAACAGCGGGGCTTGTTAATAAACCAAGAGCCCTCAAGTGTATTGCTAATTGTACAGAAGTTTTTTCCCCATCCCTTTCTATCTATAAGACTTTGTTCCCTGAATTAGGAATGCACATTCAAAAAGATCATTCTTATTTTTAGTTCCTCTCGAGAGCCAGAGGAGATCGTTATGATGTTGTGGCATGCAATCTTAAAAGGAACGAGTCCACAAAAAAGAACAAAGACCATTTTCGCTCCCTTCTAAGTGTGGTTTCTTCTTTTATTTTTTATAAATCTGCAATAGCTCGTGGTTAAATGTCTTTACTCAGGGGTGGGTAGAAGAAAATTGAATATTGAGGGTGTTGCATTTGGGTTTTAGTGTTCAGGACAAGCACGTGTACGCTCTGCTCTGTTGCTTAGCGAAGAAATAACACGATACATTTCCAGGACTGCAAAAAATCTTCATAGGAGTCGGTGCAAATAAAGATAACAAGGCAATCCCAGTTAGATATGCTTGATTAACATCGTCAGATAATAATAATTTAAACCCATCGTGAACAGTATGTGTTGGAAATGGATGGACCGGGAACTGGCAGGCAGTTCCTGGGCCGCCCCTTAGATTTCAGTCACGTCGGCGTCCGCAAGCTTGTCTGCAGAAGCAATTTGTCTTCTCTGATAAAACGGCCACACTATAGCAGAATCAATGGGGGCTATCAAATGCATTCAATCAGACCTTTGTGCCACTGATGGTGGCGAGATGTCGGCATTACCTAGCTTCAAATTTACAAGCTTTCTCTAACCATTAGGTATGGATACATCTCCCATTTTATTCTGTATTGTAATAATAGTATTATATCATTTTATTTTTTACGAAAGATTATAGAGGGGAAATGATGAGATAGAAAATGCACCGTCAGCCACTGGAAATGTTTGACTCATCTACTATTAGCTAGTAATGGGAAGACAGAACTTCCCACCTTTCCTAGTGCAAGAAAGCACATGAGTTGCTAACGTCGAATCCTTATGAAAATGAAAATGAATAAAGCTCAACCTGTCAGGCAAAAGCTGTTTGTGTAGTGTCATGTACCAAAAACACTCTCAATCCATTTTTACACGTTCATTTTCCAGCATCTCTCTGAGCCTTACCAAGAACAGGCTGTTTCTGTCTCTGTGTCTTTAAGGCTCATTAATATTAACGACCCCTCTGTTCTGATTGGCTGACCGTTTCAAGAGTGAAACGTGAGACACCGCAGCCCGGCAGCTACAGGTAGGGAAAACTCTCCGGTAATAAACAATGACAACCGCTCAACCGCTTTGAAAAAAACACTTTGTTAGTCTATTATTTCTTACAGAAATGATAATGAGCGAACCTTTGTGACGCCACAAAGTTACGGAAGTCCAAACGGCTCGTTTAGAGGCTCGCTTTTCTAATATGGATTGTGTGGATTTAGTTGGCGACCGTGCGTTTTGATACTTTCACCATGTTTAGATAGACCATCCAACTCCTTTATAATCAAAGAGGCAAGGGAAATCCTGTTTTACACAATATGGGACCTTTAAGAAATATGGACGAGTTTGGATCAATAAGTAGACTTAGTGACTTTCAAAGTAGAAAAGAAAAGGTCGGTTTCCAACTGATGTTTTGCAGTGCACCAAAGGATCCTGACTTAAAACCTGCAGGAAAAAACACTGAGTTGCATCAGAAAAAATGGTGTAAATATTGCATGGACGATTCTGTAAACATAAGCTTTGAAAGTAAAAGTCTCATCAAGTCTTAAAGAAAATGACAAGTGCGTGTGACTTGCTGCTATAGGAGGTTTTATTAGTGGTTCTTGGGTGACACACCTCCAACAATATCCCGGTCCAGGATATTGAGTTATCGATCTTTATGAAGAATGAATGGATTATACACAATAATGTTGACTGCCACTGTAGGTCTGCATGCAAGGAAATGAGGTCAAACACAATTTTCGACCATACTGTGCAACAATGAGAGCTCTTCTTTTATTTGTAGAATGGGATATCACATTTTTGGTGGCACTGGAATGACAATTTCTCCAATAGTGATTCAAAAGTGGCATGACTGGCTGTAAATGACCTGAAAATGACCTGAAAACACAATTCATAAGCATAACGTGTTCATGTTTTTGTTTGGGAGGAAAATGGTATATTGTGCTTGCACTAGAGATTATAACAGTGTGGTGTGGCACTTCCAAGAAGGTGTTGAGGACAGCTGAAATTACATTCAGAGGAGCCAAAAACAGGGTGCCTATCAAGGCCGCCCCTTGTGGTTCCAACCACTCTCTCCTCTATGAGTGTGAGGAATAGGAATCAGGTGGCATATCGTGCGGTGAGTCCATAAAATATGAAGAATCACATGATTAGATGATGTAAGTGAAGGAGGGAGCGGTTCATACAATCATGTGTGGACAATTATTTTGTTCTACTTCATATACCACTTGTGAAAAAGACACTTGGCTGCCAGCAATTAAGACACACCCCCTGTGGTGCAGATGACTTGGATTTGTGAGCAATGTACGAAAATACACGTCACATGTCAAACAATTACCCTAAGGGAAAACTAGGGCAGGGGCAGCGCTCCAACTGTGAAAAAAAGACTCAGGCATCTCAGTTTTCCATTTTGCTGGTTACTTTTCATTCTTTTTTTTTTGTTTGTTTTCATAGGAGCCATGCTGACATGTTTCAGCCTGATTTTAGTCGTTTTCCAAGGCAGCAAAAGCGTTTTTCCTAAACCCCTGCTGCTTATTTTATCCTTGAACCTGTACAATTTTTACACATTTTATCTCTAAAGAGAAACAAAATAAACCCTGATACCCTTCAAATGACTCATTTTTAGGTTTCTTAATGAAAATAGAAGATGAAAATAGAGCGATCCTTTCATCCTTTCAGCTACTGTACAGCGCCTCTTCTGCTGGGCTTCCCGAGATCGAATTGTTCTTGCGAATTTTCCAATCTCTTACATCGTGTGGTATGTACAATTTGAGCAGATGAAGCCTTTTGAATGGCATACCCCCCCAAACGGTCTTTTGCAAAGCCACAACAGCCTACTGTTCCCATTTCAAGGTTCAGCACAGGCAGTGTTTGTCTCCACAGGCAGCCACTGACAGGAAGATTCACAGGATGTTTGGATGGGCGGTGGAGGTGATGCGGTGGCACGGTGTAAGTGATGGGCTGGACACTTCCCTCAGTCTAAGAAGAGTCTAATGGGTGTTTGACAGCCAGAAGAGGAACAGCAATGGACACTATGGTCATTAGAGGGAGATTAATGACCTGGCAGCCTGAAAGAGTGGTGAGGAGGGACGGGCTTCGACTACAACACACTCATCTTCCTCTCCCATCATCTTGTGATCTACTGCCAGCCAATTGATTATAAATATTAGATCAATCATAATTGGCTAAACCTAGTATAAAGGAGTAGGGCATATAGTTGGCTGATTAGCCCCTGGCTAGATTGAATTTTGCATAAACCGAATTAAGTCCGGTAAACAAATAACTTCATAAGTAAGCAGTGCACGCACCCCGGATTTCCTAATAAGAAACCATAAGGCACACACCAAAGCCACTGAGTTGTGTAATTAACTCCACAATTCCGTTCAAAATAGCTACCCACTAAAGATAAAAATAGAAAATAAATGGGTAAGTGGGAAAAAAAATCTCCTGTATCTAGAAGGGTGGATGTTTAGTCTTCTGTGAGGTCAAGTGTGTTCATTCCAGCGTCATTTGCAGATTGGAAATATGAGCAATAATTCCCTTGGCTACTTTTCCATCATTATTCACGGATGTTTCATCGTACATGTTATGGAAATCATGTTAATGGGTGAAATTCAATTCTTTACAGTGTACTATTTGTAAAGCATGCTGGATTCATGTAATGATTCAATAACAGCGCAGTGTCTCTATGGCTATAAAGGCAAGACGACAGTGATGATGCCCTGAAACTCTTCCATCCTGGCATAAAATTAGAGGGAGAGGGACTCTGACATCAGCAAACGTGGAGCTTCTGGGCAACAGTCCCTCACTTCTTACAGCTTCCTGTCCAAATCAATAAATGCTGTGCTCCAGCAAACATGCCCTTAAGTACAATTCCATATTTTCCATTACTCCGTGTTCGCCAATGTACAACTTGTGGTGGTGAATTCTCAATACAAAATCGTGGACGTTTATGGGCAGGGTTGAGAAAAAGGTGAGGAAATCATTTTTCTCCCTGATTGGTGCCCTTGGAGGTTGCACAGAAGACATTCGGGGATAAGCAGCTAATCTGGGCGCCAATCTGTTCCTTGACTTTCTTTATGTGAGCGGAATTTGAATTCTCAGCATGCCTGTGGTGAAGGTGAAAATGATTCGGGAGCCATTACTGTGGCCCCATGTCGTTGGGCCAAAGAACTGACTGTGCAGAAGGACACTGGGTCAAGATAATTACAGCCATATTGCACAGAGATAACACTTTTTTATATGACATCCCTCAGCAATACAGAGTTTCTACCTCTGAACTTTGAACATATGGCTGTTGAGGGAAGGGGGGGAAAAAAGTACTCTTTTGTATTTCATCTTTCAAAGCTATATTTCTCTCTAAATGAGCGGCATGGTAATGTGAACGCTCCTGGCAGAGTAAGCCTACCAATTTCTAAATTTAATCATTGCTCCCTAACCCTCTGCGCCCGGACCGCGAAGATCCACACACACTCGGGAGAGTGAGTCGTCAGCTCGGGGGAGACTTCTCCCCTCGTTCAATTTGTTCAGCGGGGAGTCCCATTTTGCAGAGTGCAAAGAGCCTCAAACGCAAGCGCAATATCTGTGTTACACTCTGAATCGGAGACAAGCGCATTAAGGAGCGGCTCTCCACTGAATTACCTGAAACAAAATGTTTGTCAAATGCCGTGGTAATCGCCGCTGGCAGGGCTGACCTTGGTGTGGCCTTTCTGTGTGAATAGTGTGTCAGGATTGCTATGCTCTCTCCTCAGTGTCGTCATATATAGCCCATGCTTTCACTACATTATTTTACCATCAAAATCATGGTCATTGTAGCAGTAGTTATGGGTTTTTAATATCTAATTTTGATATCCACTGCAAGGGCAGCCCTATCATTAAGACATAAACTGATTGATGTTCGCTTTATATTACCTTATTAGAAGTAAAAGACATGAGTGGTATAACACAGGCTTAACAACCGCTCATTGAACTGATAAACATGGATACAGTCAATACCACAGCCATGCTAAATGCACTGCATTCTCAACTACCACTTGTGCATTAATTAATTAATTAATTAAATAAAGGCTTTGAAGTAAATACTACAAGTACTACATTTTGACTGCCATATTGACCCTGTGCAGGCTTGTCCTAGTAGAAAGAGGATACTTAACCTCAGTTCTTGACACATTGTTGAATTCCTATTAAGTGCTGAATACACTGTGAACCAGACCTGGGCAAAATAGCAGTTGAACACATTTTGAATTACTTGGAACAAAAAACACAGTAAATTGTGTTATATGTAGGTCAAGAAAAATGAACTACATAGTTCTAATTTTTCAAGATTTCTTTTAACTCTTTTTCTCTTGGTGTTGTGCTGTGAGTAGTATTGAAAAGCTCTTCGCAGTCAGGATTCGCTGACTGAATGGCAGATGAAAGTATTGTGCGTCAGGTGTACTACAGCATACCAAGACGACTCTTCACCAAGATATGTGTCTCGATGGGGCTGCCAGCAACGGCCTTTCTTTGTCAGGGTGCCAGTGCAGTTCAATAGTGCTGCAGCATAAGGCGTCCTGGTAATGGCTGGCATTTTCAGCCCATACTGTGGATTGGCAAGGGAGTGTTTTGATGCTTTTAGGAGAACCTCCTTCCATAATTTCATCTAAGGCTGAAGCTCTTTGGTTCTCCTCACTCTCTCGTTTCCACTGTCCGTTTTTTGCTCTTACTCCCGATGACAAAGGCTGCTCTTCTCTAAGGACCTATAAGGACAGTGGTGTATTTTTGGCCCAGACGTTCTTATCTTAAGTATCTTATCAAGGCAGCACAGAAGTGCCTTTGCTAAATTCAGATGTGGAGTTGCACCTTTAGCTATAGAAACTGGTCGGTACACAAACACCCAGCCGATAGACGGTTCTGTACCCTATGTAATAATGCTTCTATTGAATCAGAAGCCCATGTATTCTTACACTGTGAACTCTTTACAGACATTCGTTCTGAATTATTTTTTCAACTTTCAAACCATGTTGCAAATTTTACAATGATTTGAATAAATTGTGTGTAGTTTTAGCTGGTAAATATTGTATCAACGAATGTGCCAAAGCTTGCCACCTCATCCTTAACAGAAGACGTTCATTCATGAGTGTCTAAATTTTATAATGCAATATTGTTTTATGTTCTTTGTGTTTGTGTGTGTAATATGACTTCTATTTTTTCGTGTGTGTGTGTATGTATGTATATGTGTATCAATGTACTTGTACGAATGTATGTACTTATGTGTGTGTATATTTGTGTGTATGTATATATGTATATACATATATATATATATATATATATATATATATATTCTAGTATTTTTTTTTCTACGTGTATTATTTTTAGCCGTGTCTCATAACTCTTAATGAGTGGTCCTCAACCTTCTTTTTTTTTTTACTGTACTGTTTGTTGCCCTGTATGTTGAGGAGTGACACGTAAATAAAAAATTATCTATCTATCTTCTATCCCTTCACTAATAGCCTTTTACCATTTTGTGCCTTTTCTGCTGCTGGATCTGTGGCTTCTAGCTGAGACATAGATGGATAGATGGATGGATGAATAGATGGGTGGATGGATGGACTGTCAGGAATTCGGAAATAGAAATTGAAAAAACAGTTTCACATGAATTTATGAAGGTTCTTATTTATTTATGGGCATTTTATAATCAGAACTAGGTGAGTATTGATTTGCATGGGCTGCAAGAGGTAAAACATCTTAATCTCATTGGATGTAGTTAATCTAATCTCTAGCCAAAATCTACAGATTCATAATTACAGAGTTTCTTTCTCATATGACTTCATGAACCAAACTGGTTAATCTTATCAACGACTTTAATTGGTGATGATGGTTGCTTTTCTACCTCCACTAATTCACCAGTTCATCTCTTCTAGCTTTTAGTTTTTGTCATTAGCTTGTACAGTACATGGTTCAAACTGCACCCCTGACAGCATTGTTTTTGACCTCAGCCAATTACATGCTCGCCTCCTATTGCTCCACCAATTAGTTCAGGAGAAATCATTTGTTTCGAGATGTGATTATGTATTCAACAAAAGAAACAGTTTTGTGCTACAGTTCTCCAAAGTCAAAGTGCTTTCCATTCATTCACCTTCCCACCCAGAATGCACGGCATTAAGAAAACTTAGAATAATAAAGGACTGCATGACCACTGCACTGACCCACTCAGAAGTTGTTTGAAGATGCAGATCAGAACATGTATGCCCTCTACTTTACAGATTTGGAAACTGAGGAGTGCCATTTCTTTTTCTTGTGGACGGGCCTCCTGGTGAAATTGTTAGTGGTCTCTGAGCAGCAAGGCGGTGACGCTCAGAGGAAGCGTGACATTTTCCCGGGACAGAATGAATGCATTTATTGGTTCAGTGGTGTCTGACATTCAACGCTGAGGTACTTATGTAAAATGCACTTATGTAAAATGCATGAGAGGAGCTGAACGCTTATTGGCACCAAATTGGCCACAATGTAATTCACTGTGGATTAATCACTTTTTGAAAGACTCTATATCAGATGAATTTGAGATATAACTTATCTAATAAACATCTTGAGTCTATTTTTCAGACTTTAAGGTCAAACCGTAATCTGCAAGTAATATGGAATCAACATCATCTGGATCTAAACGTCTATAGTAATTCTATAGAGGGTAGGTTAAAAGGAATGGATCTCTTTGATGCTATGGTCAATTAATTAGTAATTAGCTGCAACAATACAATAGGAATCTGATATCCACAACATTTATTCTACACAAGCTTGTGAAAAAACATGGTTATAAACCTCTAATTTTCCAAAATGGCACACTGATCGCACATAATAATGACATACAAGCTGTTTTGTTTTTGCGTCAATGTGGTCCCTTATTTCTATCTTGATGGGAGGGGAGGTTTGTTGTGTAACCCATCACTCTAAATCTGTGGGTACATGTGTTCTTCAACTGGGATAGCGTGTTAAATAGTCACAGGTCACTTCACCCTTATCTCACTACCAGTGGATCTGACAGTGACAAATAAGGCTATGGGCCATGGAATATACTCTACTTGCAGGTCTGAGGGAGGCTGAGGAAACACACAAGCCGTTAGGTGATTATCAAACCCAAGAATGTCAAGTCGATATTTCCGTCCTGGTGGAGAAAGCTCTTCCCAAAATGTCTTGGAGGGAACAAACTTGTCAACAAGGTGAGAACAGAAGGTCGCTTGAAGTTGTGCGATCTACTAACACAGGTACACAGGTGTGCATTTTCCCAGCTGTTTCAACTGGCTCTGTACTATATAGGACTGCAAGGAGTTGTCCCGCAATGAATCTTGGGGCTTCCCATTTGTCCCAAGTCCCAAGACACCATCCGATGTATCCACAATTGGAATTAAACTTCTGGGATCCCCATCTGTCCTCAGTGTACTTTTGTTTTGGAATTGGCCGTTACATATGATATCAAATGGAGGACACAAGAACATACAAGAACGCATATTCAGAAAGACCCATAGTCTTGGTCAGAGATCTACAGTGGAACTTAAGACTGTAGTTGCACATTGACAAATTGCCTACTAAATGATTTAGGGATGATTTGTGAATGTTATGAACATTACTTAATTGATCATTTTTGGATAATGGTTTATAAAACACTAATAAGAAATGTTTAGCCACAAAGTAGCCCTGTCTGCATTTAGCAAGGCTGTGAGAGATATGGGATTTTGTCTAAGGGATTGCACGTGATCTGGTAATGTTAGTATATAACTCAGCCAGTAGACTTGGTCTTAAATCTCTCTCTCTGCACTAACTTACTGGCCATTCTACTTTTCTGCCACCACATCCACGTGCACACACAGTCCACACATTCACATCCCTCTAATAAATCTTCGCTCATTAATCATTTAGAGGAAGCAATTTGTGGAGCACCTGTCCCAAGCAGGAGCCATTAGGGGCTTCGATAGAAGGAGCACTGAAGGTCTAATGGCTTTGCAGTGGAACTTATTGGAAGACATATTGGTTTCTGTGCTACACATGGCCGCCAGCTGTAAGATAGTGAGCCCTGTAGTAAGGCTCGGAGTTTAAGTGCTGCACCAGGTACAGAAAAACTGATGTTTAGTCAGCATATCCCCGTGGGGATTACAGATTCACGCAGGTAATTGGACAATTGTTGCGAACTGTAAATCGGATTTTCAGAAACTTAGTTAGATCTAGCACCAAGGGCAGTGTAAATGTGGTTCACAGTAATGAATCATTCAAACTTCTGATACACCTCATTTCTCTCTTATATCGTCTTTTATCTTTACGAAGCCAAAACCAGAGTTTTACAAACAGATCTGAAATGGGATTCATTCAAATATATCCTATTCAATATCTGCCAGTAATAATTTCGGTAAACACGATCACCGTGAGCACCTGTTCAGTAACCCGTGATGGATGCTGCTGTTTTGCATTGAAGAGAACAAGGAACAACTCATCACAGAGGCACCGTGCCCACACCTCATCAGGTGAGGGGCATTTTGTCAATAATTGAAAAATGCGCTTGGCATTCATTGCTTGGAATAGAACGGCCACATTCTCTACTCAGATGCTCATTACTGATTCCATTCTTATCCTCAGAGGATTATTCACCTGGAGCGGCTGGCTGTCACTCTCACTGCACTGTAAAGCCAAGGGGGAGCCCAGGGGAACGCTGTGGCCCTGCATCTGTGTACACCGTACAGTATCGGCATGAGCAAGGACAAGACCCATCAATATTAGGCTGTCATCTTATCTGATAGAGACGAGCCCGGTGCTGAATCACCAAGCTGAGAAAGGGCCGCAAGTTTTGCAATGCACTTCACTCCGCTCTCCTCCATGAATATGAATGGCCTCCGCACTCACTAACTCTCAAAACAGTTTTTCTCTTTTTTACAATATTCAAAAAGATTGTACTGGTTGAAACTGAAAATGACTACAAAGGTCCCCCACAAGCATTTCACAGTCACAAGGTGGACAAATTTAACATTAACCCAAGTGAGCACAAAATTTTCATTATTGTGGCACAGCAAAAATTCATAAAAAAATGAATTCATATTAAAACAGCTTTGGAAACTGTTTTGAACTGATATCAGAAAGATTTCTCGACGGCTACAAACTTCATGTCAACTTTCATGATGTGGGATTTGTTGCTGAGTCACTGGTGCAACTGAGGCAAACAGAGATAACGAAGCACATTTACTCAGTGTTTTGTTTAGACGAATTAGGTACTCAGCAGATTTATTGGTTTACTTGCTTGATGAGAAAATTAATAATGTATATAACTTAGTTGCAAACTTAGGGCCATGCTTTCTACCTAGAAGGAGGGTTAGGTTAGCAAACAAACTTTACAGAAGTTAACGTTATTGCTAATGTTAGCTTGATGTGTCAGAGAAGGTGGGTGTTAGCAAATTTGTTAACGTTAGCTAACTAGGTGCAATAGCAGAAATATATCTTAAGGGATAAGTTTGGCGATTCTGGACCTATGTATAATATGTACGAGACAAATTATATATTGAAAAAAATAGCCAAACTTATCCTTTAACTCTAACATTGCCTTCACAGGCAAGATAATTAAATGTTGCGTGTAGCAGTGAGATTGGAGTGTGTAGCCTACTGCTGTGGCTTTGTGGCCATCTGCCTTGCTATGTTAGCAGCTCATGTACACATATACATACATATACACACACACACGAAAAAATAGAAGTCATATTACACACACAAACACAAAGAACAGTCTCTCAAATTTCCTCAGGCTAAAAAATAATAATATTGGCACCCGTATGCATAGGTTTTGGGTTTTGGTTGCTTACCAGTGAGGCCCTGGGCCTGTTTTCTAACATGTTTGTGTGTTTTCTGTTCCTACACTTAGGTCATGACTGACTTCAAGTCTTCAAGTTTGCCAGTGGCTGCAAGACATTGAGTTGGAAGAATATTGTGATGTTTTCGTAAGCTGCAGGCATTCAAATGCTACATGTTTCAGCGCCCTAAATGCCCCGTAAAATCTGTTTCCTTTAACAAACACCTTAAACACCTACATGGGCCGTTACATGGGCATTTCTCCCACATCTTGTGCTCATCTCATCATGTTTATCACAGGTTGTTGGTTCTCTGTCAGTGAGTTTGACATTGCTAGTGTCTTAGACACCACACCTTACAGCTATGTGCAATAGAATAATCGACATATGCTCTCTTCATTGTATGTTAATTCTATTAATTTTGTTGTATGTTCTTAATTCTTTGACTTGAATATTGTCTTACGGTATATTTTATTGATGTTTGAATATATTCAATTATCAGCATTAAGTGTATTTTTCATTGCAGTTTTAACATTGTGAAATAGGATATGTAAATGTTTTCTAACTTGTGTTGATGAAAATTAAGAATTCAAGACTGCTATGTGACACATCTGTTTCAATTTAGAACCATTTGACAATGGTGCTATTAAGAACCTTTAAGTATAGGGGTCTTATAGCACCAAAAACGGTTCCCATATGATTACAAGCCAAAGCATCACTTTTGGGTACTGTTTCCAACCTTTTGCTTTTAGTGTGTAGAATCAAAGAGGCAGAGTCCAACTTATTGCTGATGCACTCACCCTTGATCTATATTATCTCTACATGCTGAAGGGAGGAGAGCAGGAAAGTACAACAGACCTGCATACTGTAAGGCAAAAATACAGCAGTGGGTCATGGTACAATTAGCATACAAGAGTAATGAGTTGTACTTTGCTTTCAGCTAGCTCCACCAGTGCCTGTCATCTATGATTAAGAGCTTTCTGTCCCCATTTACTCACCTCTATTAAGTTATGTGTCTCTCATAGCATTGCAATGAAGGAGTTCCCCTGAACACCCAACTTTGTTAAACTCAGGTCCATCGCCAGCCCCCCAGTCATCCATCTTCTTCCTCGTTAAGCACTATTAATTGTCCACACATGTACCACAGGGTGCTGTTTATTAATTAACATACCGTCCCCATTAGGTCCCATCAAGCATCTCTAGACAAATGACCACCCATTACACAGCCCGGTCTCTTAATGAGAGACAGTGGCATGTGTGTTGCTCTGATTACAAACAACTTTGGGGTGTCCTGTTCACATTTTTCATTTTTCCACCCTAAACGGCTAGAGTTACAGTAGTAATTTAACCATCAGCTTAAACATGTAGTGTAACTAAGGGGGATTATAAGTGGCACATAAAACCCATGTAAGGGATAATACACAAAGAGGTGTTTGATTACATAAAGACAGCATACTTACAATATTTGGTGGGTGAAGAACTCATAATCTACAGTTTGTCTTTACAGAATACATTAACATCCTCTGACACCTCATATTTTATAATTCCACTTACACAATGGCAATTAAGGATGACAACAACACCATCATATTTTGCATAATATCCACAGAACATGCACAGCTAGATATTTTTATTTTGTAATGTTTTCAAAAATTGTTTTGTTACACCAAAGATAATCTATTTAGATGATTCACTCAACAGGAACACCTTCCAGTCTAGGCATGTGTGTTTTCGGCCATGCTTCAGAATGGCGTCTGTGGTACCTTGAAATAGGGGCAGAGTGAAGCTCTCTGCTTCTTTTTCTCTCAGGTTCTGATCAAAGTGATTAATCCTGCTTACCTTCCACCCCCTGGCCACAGTCTTGGTTGCTTCAAACAGTACACTCATAATTGAATTTTCTTCATCCTGACGGTTTCTTCTCGAAGAGCCTGGGTGGAGCAAAGTTACAGTATATTGCTAGGCAACCTCTTCTACCAGTTGATGAGCTACTATAATAGCTCTATCAGTCAAAATACTTTGTGGGCATTCCCAAACTGAAAAACTAAAACTGCACCCCTAAAAATGAACAGAGAAAAATGTGGTAATGGCTCATGAAAGGACATGAAGGAGTGTGGCTTGATGTGAAGTATTGAAATAAGGAGAATAGGCGTGCTTGACTCAAAACCTAAACTTCATCAGATGCCGACTCAAAAACATAAGCTATAGAATAATGTCCGCACTCATATATGACAGTCTTTAATTTGCACAGCAGCAACAGCAGCATACGTGTTTCAGCCCTTGGCCTTCCTCAGTGTTTCTATTTCCCTAGTGGGAGTGACCCACTATAGGGTCCTCAATTATCAATCAAGCAATAACTGTGCTTAGAACATAAACATAAGAAAAAACAACAAACATATTTACATATGTACAGTTTTAAGTATGAAAAAACAATTGCCCATTTTATGGACACAATACCATCAATAAGTTTTATAAGAAGCGGGACAATGTTAACTCCTCATTCAGATCTTTGAGATAGTTTGTAGCTTGTCTGCTCCCCTCCTCAGAGGCAGATAGGAGTTAACTGTTATGATTGGTTCAATCAGGTGACCAATCAAAAAAGAGAGGAGGCGGGCCAATTTGAAACGTGAAGACGGGCAGAGCTGGCATTGTCAAAGACAGAGGTGTGTTAGCTAACACAAATGTTTTTTATTTGTAGGTATTTCATTCACAATGTATTAACTTTCCTGTTAAAGAGACAAGTGCTCAGTAACAGTTTGCTGACTATGTAAACAAGTTAGCTGTTAGCTAGTAGTTACGTTAGCTGGTGGTCACGGCCATAGAGATCAGTTAGACATAGCCAGCCACATATATTTTGGTCACGGCTTGAGTGCTAGCTAACGTTGGCTGACTACATAGCATAGTTAGTTTTATTTAACTTGTTTTAGGCAGAAATAAACACCTTCACCTTGCTTTTCCCCCGATGTGTAGGCAGTCTTGTCCTATCTGCCCCAAGGACAGTAGCCTATAAGACTCATGCCTGTTCTGGGGGCAGATTTATTTACAGTAGGCTATAAGACTCATGCTTGTTCTGGGGGCAGATTTATTTACAGTAGGCTATAAGACTCATGCTTGTTCTGGGGGCAGATTTATTTACAGTAGCCTATAAGACTCATGTCTGTTCTGGGGTCAGATTTATTTACAGTAGCCTATAAGACTCATACCTGTTCTGGGGGCAGATTTATTTACAGTAGGCTACTTCAATACCCTCAAAACGCAGTGTACAGATCTCATGGCCAGTGGCAGTGAAATGTCTGGCTATAGGAGACCGCTCATCTCTGTCCCTGATGTTACTCTTATGTTCAGAAATTCTGGCCTTCAATTCTCTGCTTGTTTTCCCAACATAACAAAAGCCACAAGGACATTTCAGTAAATACACCAAAACTGGTGCAGCGGAAATTACCAGGAGGGCTAGTAGAGTGATCTTTCTGTCCCTCCCTCCTGGTAATTTCCCCTGCTCCAACTGTATCAAATGTAATGCCATAATAAGCTACCAGATTCAAACTCAATGACTGCGTTTACATGGACTTGAGTATCCCGGTTATGATCGGGTTTTTGAAGTATCCTGTTTTTGTGTTTGCACATGTAAACATCATATCCCGATTTCAGAAACCTGGATAAGCCCTTATCCCGGTTTTGAGAAACCCGATTATGCTAGCTGGAGTACTCCGAAAGAAACCAGGATACTGTTGCATGTATACATCTTATCCCGGTTTCTGACCGCTGCCGACTACCTGCGCAGGCGCGGCTTCAGCCAAGTGACAGAAAAACACAAACAATGGCGGCAACGAGAGCGTCTCACTTCTGGAGCGATGAGGAAACAGAGTTTTGTCTTTCGGTGATGAAAGAATTAAATATACTTGGCAGTTTAGATGGGAGAAAGCATCGAAATGCTGACCTATTCAAGTCTGTAGTATACAGACTACAGGACGCCGGTTTCCCAACACGTACAGTGGAGCAAGTCAGGTCACGGTGGAAAATACTACATATAGCTTATAGCCGCTTATAGCCCGCTATAATCCAAAGTGGTCTCATTTTCAATAGCCACAGTCAAATTAATTTAAGGTTAACAGTTACAGAGGAATATCAGATTAACGATTTCAAAATTGCCGGTTTGTGTTGTAAACATCACAGGCGCCTGCGCAAATAGCATGCAGTAATCAGTAACCGGGATACTAGTATCTATCATGTATACGGGGATATGAATAACCAGATTTCTCTGTGTTCCATGTAAACGCCATATCCCGAATATGATCAAAACCAGGATAAGCCTCATAACCGGGATACTCAAGTCCATGTAAACACAGTCAATGTCATGAGTATATGATATGGTTATGGTTGATATGATATGTTTACACAGTGGTTGTGGCTTCTTTATCAAAACCACTCATATAACCAAATATATGTTTTGTGAAATCTAAATTACAGAACAATATTTGACCACTGGTGTTAGTCATGTGATATTTATTGTATGTCTCTGTGTCCAAGTGGGTGGGAGTTGACTGGTTTGGCAAGGAGGGTATTTGGTGCATAAAATTGCATAAAATGGAAAATATGCACTGAGAACTGGGCCAGCCCATTTGGCAATTACACCATTTTAAAAACAGCAGGTGGGGCTACTTTATAACCCCCACTGTGGAAGCCATTTCATTTGTAGTGGTTAGGCATTATCACGGTTTGCAAGGGGAAATAAACAAGGTGTAGGCAAAAGTAGCTTTATATCAGCTAGTAAAGAGACCTTTGACAACAGTGCTGCTTTTGCTGCCATGGAAAGAGACGGGTATCATGTTTGGTTGTGCAGCTTAGACACTGACAGGTAGCTTGTAATATTTAATGCCAGCAAGCTAGCATTACTTTTGCTGACATGCCTTGCCATATAGACACAATTTGGAGATTGATCAAAACAGACTGGAGCTAACAGGACAACTATTGTTTTGTTGCAAGTTTCAGAATACTGCCTTTGAATGCAGTACCAATACATTCTCATAATACTATTAAAATGTGATGGTTTGTTACCATCAAGTATTTGCAAGCAACATTGATGGCTGGTAGAACAACACAAGATATAAAACAATAGCGGGAATATTGATTAACCCATTAATTAGTAGGCAATTCCTGATTACATTTTGTTGGCTCTTCTTCAAAGCTGGGCAGTTCCCGGAAAAAAAATGCTCACATCTCACCCAGAATAAATGTATTATTAATCAGAACCGTTATATAAGCTGTCAACATAACTAATACCTTCTGGTTGATGCTTTTATCAAAGCACCTTACAATACCATGAGTGTATACATTTCAGTAGTACTTATACTATACTATAAGTTGCTTTGGATGACAGTAAATGTATTCTTGTGGGCTATGGCATATACGTATAATAAGTGCTGTTTACATTATTTCTCAACATAAAAAAGCATCTACCACACACTCAGAAAGAGAAACTGGTCTCATGCCAAAACACACAACTAGAAATAACTCTTCAAGCATCGGCTTCATAACTATTTCATTGCCTGAATAATTGAAGGCCATCGTGGAAGCACTTTGCATGGGTTCATGTACATGTCCCTATATATTGGTTTTGTGGCATTCATAAAAGATTTTACAGAAACGGCCACTACAAAGTTCTACTGTTCAATTTCAGCCATGCTTCAAAGCGTCTGCTATCATCACGCTGGCACCTCACATGATGATGATGATATTGAAGATTTATACGGTATATCAGCATGGTACTTCAGTTCTGCTGGAAAAATGTCATAACACAACCAATTGCATTTTAATGGTTTTTGAACACTGTATGCTTTATGCTGTTGGCTTTATGTACAGTAAAGGCTAATTTGTTCGCCTATAGAGGTACAGCTGTTGAGTGCTGCCATAGAAGCTTTCCTACGAACACGGCTAATCAGCAGACCCCATAGAATGATGAATATACCGCCGTGTAATGATTCAGAATGAATGCCTGCTGTCAGTGCGACTGAGAGCAGGTAATTCCTTATTTCACTTGCTGAGAGCCACATATGTTCCCAACGTAGAATCTTCATATCTAAGTTAATATCCCACAGCTTGAAATCATCGGTCATACATCAGCAGCCCAGTGTGAAAAATACACTGAAAATGTTGTAGTTTTTTTTTGTCCCCCAATGTATAATTATTGTTCGTTTTGGTGTATACATTGCCATCTGTGAGAATATTTCGTGTTCAAGTGCTCTAAATAATGGTGTCTGGCATGTGTTTAAATTCACATCATCACATTTTTGGTTAAAATGGAGGATCAGATGTTCACCTTCATCCACAAAAACTCCACTTAACACCATATTGTGCAGCTTAAGTCGGTGCACACCATGGGGCTAAAGTCAGGTTGCTTGTTTGAAGGTGAAGATTTTAGAGGAATATAAGGCTTTGTAAAACAATTGAACATCCTTTTGTATGGTACAATGCAGTCGTCAACTCTATAACCAGAATGTTGTTTTTTTTTGTGTGTGTTTTATCATGATAAACTTTCAAATACATTTTCCCTCGTCAGCAAAGTGGAATCAATCAAATTGTGGCCTGCTGAAAATGTCTGAATACAGTGAGGCTGAATGAAGAGCTACCTTGTATTCATTCCATGATGTTTTTGTGAATTGTTGTGTGACAAAACAAACTGCCCTTATACTTGAATGAATTTCAGTCATCAACAGAAGAGACACACAGCAGACAAAAAAGATGTCAAGGAGGCCAGTATTTGACTAAATGTGATTTTCCCAAGATCTCAGTCTCCTTACACAAAATAAGCCATTGCATCAGTCCATTTCAGTGGGGGTGGAGGATACAGTAGCCAGCCAGTAGTTTACTGTGGCCTTGGGCAGGCCTACCCGTTGACTATTATTCTGGATCATCTTCCTTACTGTGTGAAAGCAGGGTACTGCTCTCAAATTCTTTAGCAATTGCATTTTTGCCCGCGGCTGTCAGCAAAACAGAAACAGGGGGCACTATTAAGGTGCACAGTCCTCACAGTTTTGTATCCCAGGCAGGAGATGACCTATATTCCTGTCTTATAATTTATCTATGTTGAAAAAGCGCTGAACTGACTCTCCAACACTGAATGATTACGGAATGATTTCTCTGGCTGAATTGCCACATACTATAAAAAAAAAGCAAAAAAACAGATAACATAATGTACATTTTCACAAGGATTTATAGTTTTTCCAAAAATTATAAAATTTAAGTAAAATTATAATTTGTTAAAAAATACTGTTTTAAAAAGGATAGGGGAGAACGGGGTAAGATAAGTCAGTTTTTACTCAAAATGTTATCTTGGCTAGGAAAAAGGAGACAGAACTAGAACAAATGCTTCCACCCATATTTCAGGATGTTGACTATCAAATGAACTGGTAAGAGTGCAGCTAAACGATTGAAGAAAATTCAACTTCTTGAAAATAAGTAGTCCCCTGGTTCAATTTGCCCCAGGGTGGGGATAAGTTGATCCTAGCAAGTGGGTAAGTTGAGCCGCTTGGGGGCAAACTGAATTAATCATGTTGGAGTCTGGATAAAATACAAATAAACTATTTCTATGTCAAATGAGATTGAAGACAATGTTGTCACTTTAAAACATCTTTATTAAAACTATTTTTTGGCTTATTTTTTCCAATAGTTTTTCTCATAACATTAATAATGAACTAGAACAGTAGAAAAATATTCTTGCATGTCATTTTGCAAACCAGCCTGAGTTAAATGTGACATTACTTGCCCTTACAAGTAACATTACTTGAAAAGTCTTGAAAATAAAAGATTCTGAGCCTTTTTAAACATGGACATTGCTGCAAATTAAATGCAAATGTGTTTCTTAACAAACTGCAATCCAACAGCAACAAATAGGCTTTGTGTACATTCTAGGCTGTTAAACAGGCATGTCAATATTCCCCAACAGCTCAATATACCATAACTTAACATTTTTTTTATTGAACAGCCCTAATAAAGGCTATAGTGGCTACTTGTTGGAATTAAACATGTTAAGATAGGCAACACAAACTAGACATATGAACATGAAAACAAAATATAATAGGGACTGTGATGGAATGTTTACAACCTTGTCTGTCAACTTAATTCTTGCACAACCCTTGGCTGTGAAGCCACACCTACTCAATATTCATCTATCCAGGCTGCAGGGAAATACAAAATACAACTCTACTCTTTCACACCTGATTCAGTTAAGGGCCACACATTCTCATGACACCTTAATTGAATCAGGTGTGCAAGAGTAGAGTTGGAGCTAAAAGTTGCAGGACAGGGGGTCCTTGAGAACTGGGTTCAGAAACACTGCTCTATATTGTTCAAGATACAAAACAAACAAACAAACACATAAATACATAAATAAATAAATAAATAAATACATTGCACAGTTCTTCATTCAAATAGTATTGTTAATAACAAAAATCAGTAAGGGTGTAAGTTGAACAACTGGCTCAATTTATCCCTTGGCTTTTTGCTCAACTTACCCCATAGCCACCTCTTTGAAAAAAATTGTTATTGAGACAACAGCCATTAAACAATGAATGTAAAAAAAAATACTTTTTGTTGCAAAAAACAGTTTTATGAGCTTAAATGTACTTACTACTTGTCCTATGTGGCTGGTTCCATCACAGCCATGTTGAAATGGAAGTCTCCTCCTAATACCTGGTCACATGACAGACACATATTGTTTAACCCTCATCCTACCGACTGGGGTACCCGCAGACCCCAGAGGTATACTTTTTGTCATATCTCACAGGTGCTTTATTCTATCATTCCAATTTTTCATGACTTTGTCAATCAATTTGTTCCTAATGACTTCATATCATTGTTTTCTGTTTCTGTTTTAATTATTAAAAATACCAATGTATTGAGGTCCTGGGGGACCCCAGTCAAAAGTATCCAATTCCGCCTCTGCAGTTTTAATAGATGGAACTATTTATTGAGTTCATGTTTGCCATGGGTCCTAATTCAAAGTATCACACACTATCGGGGGGGGTAGGGGCACTCTGTCAGTCATTTTGAAGGAGACAGACACAGATGCAGCAGACACAGATTTCCTCATGTGCTCTGTCGACGACCCTAAATACTGCTCTTCCTAAGGTAAGATGATGTTCAAAGTCAGAAATACAATACATCATTTAATTAACTGTAACTTTCCTAAAATAATAAAAATCTGTTTGTTTGTTTTTCAGATGACATTAATTACATAACTAATAATGTTTTGAGAAGAAATAAGTTAACATTTTGCTATGATAGTTGTTTCTTACAGTAGTTTATTCTTGGGGTCCCCAGGGACCGCAGTCGGTAGTCCTTGTATGTTAAATATGTTGGTAGGATGAGGGTTATTCTTGCTAGAATACAGGGGATTGCTCAACTTACCCACTGGCTCATCTTACCCCTCTCTCCCCTAATAGTGCTACTTAGAACTGTATTTTTGTGTTTTGACGTGTAAATAAATATATTACAGTCCAGATATTTTAATGTTATTTTGCAGATTTTGTTTGTTATTAAAAAGTACACATATTACATAGTGACATATTTCCCACCATTATGTATTTTTTTAGGACAGTGTAGCTTTTAGTGCTGTTTTTACAACTGCATCTGAAATATGACCACAAAGCAGAGCCATACTGTCCCTCTGTCATTGATAAACATATAATCAGATAAATACTCCTGTGCTGTTTCCTGCATCTCTATGCTGGAAAAAGAACACATTTACAAGCATGGTGCACTATCTGTGAGAAAAACAGTGTCTTAAAGGCTGGACTGACTGCTAACCTCGATCAATAATTCATGCAGTGTTTACTCATAAAGTTAATGAGACAGACGTGTGTAATGTCATTTGTCCTCAAGCTAATTCTGTCTAACCTGTTATGCATTCAAAATGTTAATAATCACTCAGCAAATCACCGCCCCCTCCAGGAATAATATGAATACACTTGGTTACAGGCAATTTTCAGTTCAGAGGCATTTTAGTTTAGTCATTTTTTGCAACTTTGCAGTAGGCTAACTATACACATAAATGCAAAAACCAAAAAATGTTTCTTTCTTTCAAATTATGATTGTTTCCTGACAGTTCACTGGGTTCAAAAGTTCACCCAACTTCCCTGAGATGAAGTGATGAGATCTGATAGTGCAGCTGAATAAAATATGCCCCCTGGATTTATTCATTCTCTCAAACATAAGTTTGGAATTCATTTCATCTACACAAGTCTACAAGACATGGTAGACAGAATAATGTTTCTCAGCTGCCCATTGTAGGCTTATAGTCCTTCCCAGCAGCCATAACATTTCAGTGTTTTCCTATATGCCTTTAAGTCAGACATTGTTGTAACCCTGGGAAATGTAGATTTGACATTATAATTATAGTGGTGACAATGAAGAGGTCAATTTGCCTTAATTTTCTGTTGCCACAAGAATTTTTTTTCTTGTGTTTTCTATTCACCACTATGTATGCCACCTATGATTCAGAACTCTTTGGTCCCAGTAAGCTTTAAAATCTGGAAATAATGTTCAAGGAAAATTGTTTTTATTGGGTTAGGATTGTGGTTCTCGCTAATAGATATGAGCCTGGTTCAGCAATTTATACAAATGAAGTTGTGGTGCAAACATGCCCCCCAAAAAGAGCACTGCACACCCACTCAGTTGACACATATCCATAAAACTGCACCAAAGTGCTCAGTGGCTGTATCTGTTCAGGTTCTTAATGATACACAACAGCTCACTAACATCACACTTTCAGCCTGAAATGAAGCTTTCAAGAAATACATTTTTACCATTCTAACACACCACCGAAACATTGAAAAGAAATACAACTGCTGCTACCTTTGTGGGCATAAGAAATTTGCCTTGTGAAAAATCATATTGTGAAAAAGAACATTGCAACATCAAGACAAGCCTTCTTAAATTTCAATCTGACTCCTGGTTCTGGGTCTTGGGTTGGAAAGAGGACCGGCTTGCATGGAACACCAAAAAAAATATAAAAAAATAAAATCATATTAAAGGCATGCTGAGTAGGATTTTGCTGCTTGTGGCTTGTCAACACAACTTTCAAAGTTCAAAGTTGACCCCTCCTCCCTGTGGTTGCCAGGACGTTAAAAACCTGTAAAAAAGTACAGCGAGGCAAAAGGCCAAGCAGACAAGCAGAGAGTGAATCTGTTGGCTTTCACACGTTGGAGAGTAGCCTATTGAAGGAGCTAGTGTATATCGTGAGCTGGCAGCAGCTGCCAGCAGCTGCCAGCTCACGGTACACACTAGCTCTGACCAGTTCTGTTTTAGAGTTTGAGACGGCTACTGCAGCCAGCGTGGCTTTTAGATATAAAAGGATTCAGCAGTGGTTTTGGTTGCAGCCGGACACACCTGCTGCCAAAAGGTTGACGCCCAGAAACGTCCCAAATATTCTGAAATTAGAAAATCCAGGCAGAAGGCAGGGTCTCTGCAAACACACACTGTCACAGACCAATGAGCCATAAGTAATGATTGAGTAGGATCATTTTTGGATGAGTTTATGCTATTTCAAGGGGGGGAAATCCTGCTCAGTATTCCTTTAAATGAACACAGAAAATGCATCTGTGCAGCCACCTTTGCTTTTTCAATTGCAATACCATTAGTGAGACACTGTTCCTCTTCCCAAAACAAACGGATGAAAAAATAAATGCACATCTGCAGTGTCCATGTCAACAAACAGCATTTTATCAACTTCCACTTTCCAGTCTGAATGTGACTCAAAATCCTCATGCTAACTACTCAGTTCTTCTTCTGTTTATTCCAAACAAACCAGAAATGTAATATGTATCACTTCTTGTGTGCCAGAGGATTTTTCCCAGGAAAGAGCTACCAGACACCGAGTGTTTAGAACAGCAAATGGAAAAGCTTTCATGAATTGGGTATCGGTTGAATCACTATTGTGTTATATCAACCAGTGATAAAGAGCACAAAAACATTTATTTATGTAAATGTTGTGATTTACTACTTTAATATGATGCATAATATGAAAATAGCAAGCATTTAGTATCACCTTTTCCAAGCTTTTAAGTGATGTTTTTTGTGTTACGGTTTATAAAAATACATGCTGTACCATGATTGCAGTTGCCCCAGTGTAATCAGGGTCGATGATTACATCTTCGGTCAAGGCTCTGTATGGCAGGAAAAAAAGCAGAGCAGACAGCCAACCCAGTCATTACTGCAAAGACAGCCATGATATCCTCACTGTTAATTAGTCCCAGAGACAGCCAGCTCGAGGCCAAGGTCATTCCTGGTCACCTGCCCAGGGATGGAGCTAGCAGGTGGCACCATGACAAGTGCTAAGTTCCCCTACCACATCATCAGCTGCCTTTTCCCTTCACCAAGGTAGTCGGCTAGTGATAATTTCATACATATTTATTTGCTGGGCTGTAGTCAAGTCCGAGTCAATTCCAAGACCGGGTCCTGTCACGTTTGTGTCAAGACCAGGTCCAAAGAGGGTCGAGACCGAATCAACACCAAGACTAGAAAAAACGTAATGCTTTTCAAGACCAAAATAGGCAATAAACAGTGTATATGTCTTTCCAAATGTAAAAATAACGCTTATGGAACTTCTTAAGGATGAACAGATCTGCAGATTTATCTGCAGATCTGTTCAATTGTTTGTAGTGCTGGGAAGAAAAGAAACACCTGAGACCAAGACAAGTCTAGGTCAAAATAGGTATGAGAGTCCAAGACGTCAAGACAAGACAAAACTGAACAGCCGTGTTTATTTGTTTACAAAGGTATTCCCTGTATGATTTTCTCTAAATCGCTGTTGTCAAATTGGTGACATGTTTTTGGTGCTAGGTTTAGAGACTTTTCAGACCCTCCATCCACTTCATTTCTCAAAAGCACCTAGCGACAAATGTAGCTACTATTTCAGGGTTATTTCTGACCATGGGGAACAATGTTAATGTGCTGACTGACTCCCAAAGCATCTGGCAACAAACCGGTATGGCTGATGCCCATTTGCAGCATGTGAGGTCTAATGACCACAGCACCTCCCATACACAACCTAGCCCCCTCTTTCAGCTAAGAGCGAGGACTATAGCTCTATATAGCAAATATATTGATGTGCAAATTAGCATATGACTTCAACTGGTGACTTCTAGTGACTTTTTTTTTCCTCTCTCTCTCTCTCTCTCTCTCTCTCTCTCTCTCTCTCTCTAGGTCATTGCAGCAGTAAATGTAATACAGCAGGGAAAAAGACAAAAAAAAACACAAAAACAGAATATGAAATAAGCACTAAAAACATTAAAAGTAATAAAACAATGAAGCAATAAAATAGAATAAAAAACAATTGTGGAGTTATAAAAATATGCTGCTGACAATTTCAACACGTTGACTATGGGTTATTTACATATATGGATTAACTTACTAGGGATGCACAGATACTGATACTGGTATTGGGCCTGATGCTATGCTCATATACTTGTACTCATAAAAATGCTCTGATACACAAACCCAATTCCATCATAACAGAGTTGCCGCTCAAAATGTCAGTGGTCATGTGGAGGTACTTAATGAACAAGGACAGAGCAGACTGCAAGCTCCTGTCAGCCAAAATACAGGTAAAAGAGGTAAAAAAACCAAAAAAAACCAGTTCATTCAATACAAGTAACCGGTCAGTTGTAGATAATGTAGGATTGTGACTGCTTCTTAATGAGTTGGAACCCAAGTATGAGATTCTCAGTCTTTAATCATATCACAGAGACTGTCTTACCAAAGGTGCAGAACTTTGTGAAAAAGCCATCAGCTTCACCAGTGACATTTAGAGCTTGTCTGGTGTCCAGCCCCCATGAATAGCAGTCCGCTATGAATTCAAAAAGTGCTATAGACTGTGATTCATGGGGGCTGGACACCAGGCATATTTAGAGCAGTAATGTCTGTCCAATGTATCTCATCAGCCTATCTCAACTGCGCAGTGGAAAGATGTGGATTTTACTCCTCAACCGGTTCGCACTACAAGCAAAACAGTTTTGGGTCAGGCCAAGCAAGCAGGTGCATTTCACAAAATGGTTCAGACTTGTGGAATCCTGAAAAGTTCAGTCCACGTCGTGGTCCGAGACCATGTCAACAATATGATAAAGGCCATGGATGATGCTGGACTCCAACTGGCTGTAACAGAGGGTCTTCTTGTTCTGTGAAGTATTGCTGGTGCTAAGGCAGAATAGTTGGACACTTTAAACGTTCCGCTTTGGCATACTCGCGCCTGGAGGACATTCAGCTAGAGCTCAACCAGCCAATACAAAGACCCCAACAATATGTGTAGACCTGTTGGAACAGTAAGTTCTACATGGTGCAGTCTCTCATCAAGCAGAAACAGGCCATGGGAATATTTGGGTCCGAACATGAGCCAGTGGAATCTGCTGGAAAAGACACAATCCATCTACAACTACATCGGAAAGTGAGCTCTTTGGATGCGTCAGCCTCAGATGTGATTCCTGCTGTTGCTGTGCTGCAGAGATTGTTCGCCAAAGAAATGGACAAGGACCACGGAAACATGAAGGACCATGGGAACAATGAAGAGCTCTTTACTGGCAGCTGTGAAGAAGTGCTTTTGAGACGTGGAGCAAAACCCACTCTACTGCATTGTAACTGTACTCGATGCAAGGTATGATTAACAAATGCACTTACTATAAAAATCAGCAGTATGAATGGCCCCTGTGTGTGTGTGTGTGTGTGTGTGTGTGTGTGGTTTTCATGGCTGATAAGTTTGAAGGAAAGAAACAAAATTGAATGTTGAGATGCCTGTAGGCCTACCTAAAAGTGTCAGTATTAATTGGGACTTATGTACACAGTTCTTGAAATGATCCCCTCCCCCTCAACTGTCACTTGTTAATGTTATTATCATGAGACTGAATTGTTGTTTGCTAATGCTCTAAGTATTGCCAATGATAGGACATACAAGCTTAGCCTGCATATTTCTGAGCTAAAATGCTCCCTTCTCTATGTTGTACTTCTAAGGATCGGTTCTTCTCCAACACCAACACTGCAAGGGAGGACAAAGAGATAGTGATGGAAGAGGAACATGGGGAACTGGCTGTCAGAAGGCCACAGAAGGTCCAGCTCAGCAGCAGTCTGGACTGTGTGTTTGATGAAATTGCAGATGAGCATGTATCTGCAATTTCGACCCCACTTTCTCATGAAGACCAACCACTCCAGCACTGGCCGGTTAACAAAGTGCGACTTCCCACTCTGGCCCGAATGTCAAGAAGGTACCTCTCAGCACCATGCGGTACTGTGGAAAGTGAAGGGCTGTTTAGCTCAGTGTCGCATATTGCTGATGAAAACAGAAATAGGCTCAGAGCTGAAAATGTAGAGAGGCTTCTTTTCATCAAAAAGAACCTGGCACTTACCTTTCCCAAAAAGGCCCAGTCTCGACAAACAGCACGAGCAAATAAAGGCACATGGATGAGAGGATGCACATAACAGGCACTTCATTGACATTTTTGACATGAAATGAGTATTGGACATAGCCTGTGTGACATTTCCATGTTATTTTATGGGAACTATATTTACTGGAGCGACCGTTAAAGGTTTTTTTTTTCTTTTATTTGAACTCAGTGACTGTTCCATGTTAGTTGTTTGTTCCTACTGGAACTCAGTGACAGTTACAGGCTACATTTTACTGGAACTTAATGACAGTCCCATGTTCTATTTTAATGTAACTCAGTGACAGTTTCGTGTTATATTTGATTTTGTTTTTTTTGAGGAATGCACATATTTAAATAAAAAATAAAAATAATAACCACACAGTGTCTTCAAAATCAGCAATCTCATTATTATGGTAACTGAAAATCGCAATATTATTAAAAGTACTCATATTCATATCTATCTATCTTTCTGTCAAGTATTAGAATGTCATCAGAGGTAACATACCACTGAGAAAATTCTTCCTGTAGCATATATTATTTAGCTTAAAACATATTATTTATTGTATAGCACAATATGAATCTGGTTAATTTTTTAAAACTTTCAAAAGGGAGAAAAAAAAACATTTATCAGGGAGGCTGCTCTGCATTCTATAAGCATTCACACATTAATACTGTACGAAATATAACACTGCAGGAGATAGAGGTGGGAAAACATCTCCCCTGAGCTACATTTTCACCCTAGTTAACCTGGTAGCTTGGCTAATTTTGGCTTTGTACATTTCACACATACTGCACACACTGTAAAGGGTTTTGTTTTGGTGATGCTTTAGTTCATTCGTTTTATCTGCGACTCTACTGTAGCATTTCACAGGGTGCAAGAACCATAAAACTCATCATCACTGTTCATAATGTTGCCGTTCACAACGCAACCACAGCAATGTCTATAATGAAACAGCCATGAACTGAGAGTTGCTACCGGTATAAATCTTTCCTCACTACTTACCAAGTCGAAAATTTCCCCAAAATGAATTCATTCTCTCAGACACAAGACTGAAATTGTTTCCATGCAGTGTGCACAAGCCTATATGATGCAATAAATAACATAACATTTTGAAAACCATTTAGTCCCCACAGCTTTCTACGAAAAAACATAAAATAAAAAACCCAAAACAAAAAAACATCCTGCAGATGAAAAAGCTGTTTTCTGCACCATTCCACGGTCTTTGAAAACAAGGTCAAGTACACATCTTCATGAAATGGAGATAGAGCATTTTCAGCTATAATTTTAAACTATGTATTTCTTTGGATGGATCAATAAATCCACCAATAGAAAGTAGTTGCCTAGCATACAAAATAACACCATACCATAGGAATGTAGCTTTTAAAACTGAAAAATAGAATAGACCTATAAGCTGTCAACTGTATTTGAGTAAAGCACAGGTGCAAAGCATTCAAGTACAAAGCGTTCAAATTCAAGTACATGAAACAACTCCTTAACCATTTGATCATAATGAATGGGTAACAAAAAATTTACCATTTCCATATTTGCCACTATTGCCATTACACACTCCAAGTTGCCTGACACTTCAGACCCGATGAAGTCAAAGTGCTCTTTCGACTCAGTGTGCCTCCACAAGTCTGAAGTGTTGGTCTAGCCCACAGCCAAACCCTTTAATGGTGACTCAAAGTAACAGGTTGTCACTATCGCTGGGAGTGTGGATTTGTCGGTTTTAAAATACGCGTGTTTACTTTGCCAGGGGATTTTGGACACAAAAACACAACCAAATTTAAAAATAAATAAATGAATAAATATGTGGAAAGATAGATCTAAGACTGATGAATAAGTGGCCGCACTGACTCTATGAGCTGTAACTCACAATATATTCTACTAGAAGCATTGTGAAGAAAAAAAAGAATCATGCATGGTTGCACGTGTGGTGTATGTGCTCTCCCACTAACCTGAACTGCCTTGGGAGGATGGATCTGTGTGTGTGTGTGTGTGTGTGTGTGTGTGTGCGTTAGCTCAGCAATACTCCAGGATTATTGAATGCCTTCATTGACCAGTTATCCATGGCATTCCCCAGGGAGCAGGGCAGAAGCATTACATCATTACCTCTATCACGGCTGCTCACCAACAGACATCACACTACAGAAACATCTCTATTACTTTAGTATGTTTGTGAACGTGTGGGCTTGCATCATTGCATGCTATGCTGTATGTTGACTTATTTATATATGTATGTATGCCTCTGTATGCCCAGTGTTGTAACTATTATTTGCACTAAGGCTGCACAGTTATGGCTAAAACGATAATCCCAGTGATTTTGCTTAATACAGTGATCACAATTATATATAACAATGATTAATCTTATTTGTCCTCTCATATAATAACATTTCAACTACAGTGTAGATTCTAAATGAAAAGAAATGGAGCTATATTGCTGATATTCTATGATTATTAATTTAACTGTGGAACCTAAATTTGTAATATACTATTATGTATGATTAATTGTGCCACCAATTTAATTATAATTGCAAATAATTAGAATGTATTAAATTATAATGACACATATACTTAAACATGGAATTCCACCAATGTTAACTTTTGAGTTGTTATTCTGCCAAGGTAGATATGTTCCAATCAGTTGCAAGTTTATAATATATGTCTTAGTCTAATTATGTCTTATATAACCATTTACTAAACATTGTAAACATCTGTTGCACATTCATAATAGGGGCCCATAATGCTTCAAGTTTTACAAATCATTTGTTAGTCATTTATGCATACTTGATTAGGTTTTTAAAAGTGCTTAACTTGGATAATAACAAATTACTAACAAACTGCACAATCACAAATCATTGATTCAATTTCTGAACAGTTATGATACAAAACATACATGATTAATTGATTAATGTCATGAATTCATAATAATGTAATGGACACTTTATCATTTACTAGTAGTCTCAAATTAACTAATCATCAATTTGTTGTTAGTTAATCATTAAATGATAATTAGCAAATATTAAATAATGATTAATTCACCATTTATTAGGGATTGTTATTATGAAGTACCTATTTCCCTGATGTTTTTTGAGTTTTGAGCTTTGACTTCTCCAGATCAAGAGAAAATTCAACCCTATGACATCATCAAAGACACTGACATTGCCTGAGACGGCCGAAAGTAATTACCCTATATTAACATGAATATAATTCATCTACAATATAAATGATAATTATGAAAAATGGATGTTTAAATGCAATTCCCCGACATATTGAGGAGAAGTAATGGCGGGAATGTGTGTGGGGTAAGGTGGCCTTGAAAACGACCCCTTCCTTAAAGCCCAAGTCAGGCGCTGACTAAGACAAAGTGCGGACATTGTGGAGAGGGAAGCTGGGTGTTCATTTGCTGACCAGCATCCTGCCCTTACAGCTCATTCATTATCGTTAGAGAGACGTTCAGTCTACCAAGCCTAATGATGATAAACAACAGCTAATTGAACCTGGCCTGCTGTCATTAGCGCCGTGTCATATTGTCCACAGACACAAAATATTAAATCATACAAACATAAAGGTGGAAAGGTTGCAGGAATGGCTGCTGATACTGTTTTCTATAAATTTGATTAAGTCTCCAGTGCTTGCTAGAGGTCAAAAGATGGTGTTTTCGGTGTGTGGCTTTCAATTCTCAATACTTTCTTCACTCCTCTGTAGAAATATAACACTGCCTTATGGAGTTTATGTTCATAATCTGAAAACAAAAGGTGCTGCGTATTTAATGACTGCACGAGGGCACAGTATGCTTTTTGGAGGGCTGGTGGGCCAGCTCTTCATCATCCCCGGCCACTCTGTGGAGTATTATTTTATGGACGGCGGTAAATGCGTCACAGAGCTCTTTTACATTTTATGACCTCCATTACACTACAAGGCAACTTCACTTATCCTTCTGCCCTTTGCCTGTGACATGGCCTATCAGTCACAGTGGGCTCTCAGGAAAGCTCACGTCTCTGCAGGCAAATTATAAACTTCACCTAGGAGGAAAAAGGGAAAACTCTATTCACTGGAATAGCACATGGGCTGGAAGATTTCATCCTCCCTCCACCCAGAAATAGCTGGAATGAAAAATATAAAACTCAAATGAAATGCTTGAATGAAGCACTAAAACTTTATATGGACTCATCAGAAAATAGCAACACAGCTGAATGATGTCTGAGCTGATCATTTCCCCTGAGCACGCCCGAGGATGAAATTACTGTATGTGTTCTAGTTAGCAGTGGCTACCAAATTATTCACCAAATGCGCCAACGAGCTGAAGTTTCTGTATTGCAACACCAGGGTCCAGATGTAGAAAACTGCATAGATTCAAGAGTAAAAAACGGTTATAGTCTTGTTGGAAGTTGGAAACATGCATACACAGTCTTTTTGCCTGATTTATGAAACCAGGCTTACATGGTGTTCACACGTCGACTGTTTTATTCATCTCAGTCATCGTGAAACTGTGTGCACATGCACGGGCCTAATGGGATCAACATTCATTCATTTTCAATGAGAGGCGAGCAACGAGCAAAGATTTGCGGGATCCTTCCTGGCGAAGCGACGCCACAGAGTGAAAAAGTTCAAGTTTTTGAGTTTGTTGAGCAGTGTTGTCCAACATCAGTAGAGGTATTTCAGCATGATATCTGCAAAGTGTGTTGGTAATTGCAGCATAGAGAAAAAACGTATTGTTGCAGTGGCTGATTATTTTAGTTATTTGACATATCAAAACATGTCTACAGAAATTGTTGGTGCCAGAGTAAGTGTCTCAGGTAGTGGATCAGCTCTGAGATGTTCCATCAAATGATGAAATTCGCCCATTCACTTTTCTCGACATTTGACACAGGCCTTGCTTTATCTTGTTACAAATGGCCAGCAATATTATTTCAAATAATGGCTGAATTCCATGGCTGAAATTTACATGCAACTAGTTGATTATAGATGAGATGGCTTGAAATGTAGAACAAATGAAATGTAAGTGGTGTTTGCTGTTTGATGTTTCACGTTTTGGCTACAATTGGAAGGAGGCATGCATTTCTGTCACTGATCGCTCCCCGTCGAGCCCATCATGCCCATTCTCAAAATTTGCCTCAAACAGATGTGAACACACCCCACATCTCTGGTTTGCACATAAATAAATACCTTGTGCATTTATAGTCCAGTGGTTCTCAATTATGGTCTTCAAGAGCCCTGCCGGTTTTCATCTCATCAGAGACCGATTTAGTCCTGAGATGCAAGGTGAATGCAATTAACCAGCAGGTTAATAAACAAGCAGGACTGTAATACTCAAGGACCAGGACTGAGAACCAGTGATTTAGTCCTTTAGAAAATACGGCGAAAGCAACCATGAAGAAGAGGTGTAATTTCAGTGAATGTGAAATTGAAACAATGAGACCGAGATTAAAAAGAGAAGATCCACAGCACATTATGCGGCGGCCTCAGCTCGGGCATCACCAGTAAGGTTAAATATGTTGAATGGCGGAAAGCAACTGTGGCGGTAAATACTGTCAGTTCAGACCCACGGACCCTGGGTGAGGTGAGGAAGAAATGGTGTGATTTTAAGCGTGAGGCGAAGAAACGCATCGGTGCGCACAGTGTGAGTGTGAGGGTCTCTCCACTCTGTGAGCGCATGGCCAAACTGCTGCGAGTGGCATTGTGCCAGAACATGAAGAAGACACAGACGCACCTGTGCAGATGGAACTAGGTCTGCAATTTTAAATTTGCCGTGGGACTTCAAGAACTATATCAATTGATGGTTTGCAGTATATCATCAAAAGATATAAATCAAAGGTATAAATTCTTTTGAAATGGATCGGCCCGTCCCTTCTCTATAGGCTATATGAAGCGGGAACATGCAAGGTTATTGACTTTACCTACGATGCTTGGAGTCGATGCATCACATCAAGACGTAGCTGAGTGGCTGCTGCAGCTGGCTACTGCAGGGCCTCGGGTCACTGGGTCTGTAGTAGGGCTGAACAATTAATCTAAATTTTATCGAAATCGCAATATGGCCTACTGCAATTTTCAAATCGCAGGAGGCGCAATATTTGTTAAAGACGAAATGTGTGTCAAAATACCATTTTAAATGAAATATTGTCGTGTTGACACATCCAGTTTCACTAGAAACTTCATGGACAAAGTCATTATTTTACAAAAAATAATGTATATGAATTGTGTAATATGAAATCTAGACCCAGTGACCACTGAAAATGTTCTTTAGATGTTTTCTAAAGTCTGCTTTGGATAAACATTGAGTAGCTTTAGGAATTCCATGAAGATAATGTTCGATAAGAGACGTTTCTTACCACATACATGTTTGAATCTTGGGATAACATACAGTAGTTAGAAGTCATAGCTGCTCTGGTGCTGATTGAGAGTCGACTCTTTACCACCTAACATGCTACTTGGTCTACTCCTCTGTTGTATACTATAAAATAGATTAAGACTACTTCTGTCATTATATTTCTAACAGATGACAAATGCAGCGCACTATACATTACATACAATTATATATACAACTATGCAGACAACTGGAGTGTCATAAGAACACCTCAAAACAATCCTTATTTTCTGCTATCTGCAGCCTCTTTATTTCTCCAGTTGTAGCATTAGCTCAAACATTGGCACTATCATTTATTTGACACTCAGTCAAAGCTTGAGTTACCTAATGCATTCTGTGGAGTACTGTGTAGTGATCAGGAGGGGAAGGAACTGCATTTTTCACTGCCACATTGTGTCCTGATGATTTTGCAGACCTGCTCTGACTGGTACAGTAATCTACCTCCCATAGCTTCTAGACACAGCCATCTTCCCTGTAGGAGCTCTGTGGATTTACAAAGGGGCTGAGTAGCCATGGCTTCAACGGATAACCATTGTCACCTGATGGTGCAAAAATTGGTGCATTTAGAAAACGGTTTAAATGGCACACCAGGTAAAAACTGTATTTATCGAAGGCCACAAAGCAAACTACATCACACTGAGAAGACTTTCATCAGGCACAGCTCCAGCTTCAAGTCTCCTCCCCACACTGCTTTGACACAGTATGAATGAAGAGTGGCCATTTGGTGACTACATCTGTCTGAACATTTGCAGATCACACATTTGGACATTGACAGAGTGAAAACTGTATTTTTGCGTTGGTCAGTTCACCAGCAGTGCAAGGGAACTTGATGTGTCTTGCACTAAAATAAATTATGCCATCCTACATTTAAGAAGTCTCTCAGTTGATACAAAGATATATTTGAGCAACTGCAAGGGAGAAGATTTGTTTGATATTAAAATTATTGTGATTTATTTCAAAATCTTTCCGGAATCCAAGTTCAGGCGAAACCTTAGAGCTCAATGTTTTGTCTGCTGAATATACCTCAAATTTAGGAAACCAATCAGACAGCGCCATATGTTTGACCCGTTTCCAAGGCAACGTAACCCAACTTTGCTACTGGCCTGCTGCAAGGCAGTGCCTTCCCTCAGCCTGATGATACGAGAGGGACGCACCGACCAACACACACAACCTGGAAATGTAAGACTTCAAGAAATGCAAGTTCATCCTGTCTAAATATCGCTCTGTAATGCAATATCATATACCTTCCTCTTTCTCTCTCTCTTATATAGTCAATAACTGGATAGCCTTGCATTTCCATTCCGACAGTAGATAGAAAGTAAGAAGTGTGTGTGTGTGTGTGTGTATGTGTGTGTGCACAACAGTGTATAGCCCAAAAGGTGCTAGTTATTTCATGGGAAAAAGCATCATTGATGGCAGAGTCGCTGCATAAAAAGTATTCAGAGAAATAATGCATTTCCAGAAACAGAGGTCAATAGGGTGAGCCTCATCTTAAAAAACGACAATATTCATTCAGCCTCTTAAAGAAGTGGGATAGGTCTGTGGTCAGTTTTCTTTTTGATACAGAATAAGGGAGATCACAAAGGAGTAGATGCAAGAATAGATCAGATATCCTACTTTGAGATTCTCTGTGAAAACAGGCCCAGTGTTCTAAACATAATATTAGAATAATACAAGCAGAAATCATATGATTTATTTTCAATTTTACTGCCTTGGCAGAATTACAGTGAGGAAAATCTGTTGACTAATCTAGCAGGCTATATATCACAGGTGCATTGCATTGCTTATACTGTATGTATTGGCTTTCTGGATGATGATACTGGGGATTTCTGTGTAGGGTTCCCCCAGTAATATCTGCCTATTTCAAACACTGATTATATTACAGCATTGGTGAACAAATACACAGACAAGTACAGATGCTGTTCAGTCCCACAGCGCCCAGCCAGGTGTGCAGCATCAACTGTTGCTGTAGTTGAAGTTACAGTCCTGGAATAATCAGGATAGCTGCTCAAACTCCACATCTATAAAACATCCACATCCAAAACTGCTTTGCTAGCTCTAGCTGTGACTAAAATATTCACCAGCAAAAATATATGTTGTCACACATAGATTAGCTACCACAGGTACAAACACAAACAGAAATCTCATCAATTGCTTCACTATAGAGCTACTTATGTCTTGCTTTCCTGGGTACATCTGTCCAATCAACCCTAAAATCACCCAAAGTATGTCTTTTTCACCACATTAACAGTCACTCTGTAAGGAGGTTTTCAGTTTATCCATGACCTGACAACTTTCACAATTTATTTTGCACAAGACAGGCAGCCGCAGCCAGCTGACAAAGGGTAAACAAGGAGGTGCTAAAGCAACAGCCAAGGTAGCATCAAAACTGTATGAGAAAGACCTGACTTTAGACCATTTTCATTTACATCATTTTACTGACATGTCTCATTACAGAGAGAGCAGTCAATGTGTTGAAAAAGATGCTTTTGGGGTTGATTTGTGGAGTGTCCATCAGCCTGTTAGGACTGCATCTATCCGCACACCCGGGCAAGCAAGACGTAAGCAGCTCTATAGTGAAGCAATTGATGAGATTTTGGTCACAATCAATCGGAATGATGGAAAAAGATGGGAAAATGGTGAGTTATGCTTTTATCAGATTAGAATGTTATAACTGGCACTACCAGTAATATCTCAAATGCCCTATTACTATAGTTCATTCCTACAACATCAACATTCCTACAGCACCCATGCAAGTTTTCAGTCTTACATAATCTCCAGTGTGAAAAGCTCTGCAGCTCATTCTGCTTCTCTGGTATCAGTGTGTGGGACTGCCGCCCCCTTCAAATCAAAAACTGTCCTACCAAAGCTGTTTAAATAGGAAGTGAGAACATTATGTTGGAGCAAATTGAGCCGAGGCAAATATTAAGACAAGCTGTGTTAACACATAGCTTGTGTGTATGTATAGCCTGAAATCGTTTGATTGTTTTATTGTGTTTTGTATTTTTCTTATTTCGTCTTCCATCAAGGATCACAGTTTAAATAACACTTTCTTCTATCCTCTGGGGTTAAATACGCCATCGGGTTTTTATGTATTTACTTATTTTTATCATGTATCATTCTATTTCCCAAATCAAAGCAGCCATACCTCAAATATTTACAGTTCACCATAACTAAAGGAGAATTGTTTTTTTGTGACGACTCCTGGAATGCGAGCTCCCTGAACAAATTAACAACCTTTGGGACTGATGTGACCCGAGCGGCTGCTCTCTCCACGCCGTACCTGTCAGTGTCACAGGCTCTTTTGTCCAAGGTCACCGAGGGCAGGCCCGTCTTCGCCGCTGAAGGAGAACGTGTCTGCGAAATTGATTTGCCCAGTTGACTAAAGGGGTCAAGACGAAATCCTGTGTGACAGTTTTTGTGATTTGCGGGAAGCGAAAGGACAGGGAGACAAATGACAAAAGTTGATGGATGACATAAACAAAGAGCTGTGAGTAAAGAGGGCAAGAGCGTTGTTTGGCACATAACAAAGAAGAATAACCCAATCACAAAGTCATTCGGTTGATTCATGCTTTATTTGGGCCAGGTCAGACTATAATGTGTGGAATCACTGCTCATGGACCGGCAATTTGTTTAGAAAGTCAGCGTTGAGGTTAAACTTAACAATTGTCAAAAAGCTATATATCCAATTTGGTGAATATTATTACGGAAAGTGGGAATATCTATCAAAATGTAATACTTTACTATATGTCGTTTGTAAAAATATCATTTTTTTAAAGCAAGGACTTTAGTTACCTTTGGGTCACCCTTTCAAAGTACCATCATTTGTTTGAATTTTTTGCTATAAGTCAGTTTGTAATAGTCACTGTCATGTTTCATGTTTTTCACATGGGAACTGATTCAAATATACAGCCTGACACAGTGGTGCTGCAGTTGGTTTTCACATGTGACACTCTAATTCCACTTCCAACCCTGGAGTTATCTGCCGGGATAAAAGATACAGACTTAAGATGATGAATATGTAAAACAAGACATGTCCACCTTAACATTATGATCCATGGATTCTCATTCAAAGTCAAATTGATTTGAATTAGGCTGTGCAGCGCCGTTCCTCTCTGAGAAAATGGAACGGTATTTGACTAAGAAACTTTACAACCCTCTGCAAACTGCCATGGTGTGTCCTGTGCTTTGTGCCGAGGTTTTGAAGGATTATCAAAGGAAACGGCATTACCCGGGCATTTTTCTGTTAAAATGTGCTGATTTTAACACAGTGCTAACAGCATTTCTGCATGGATAGGGCAATCATTGAGCTGTGCCATGTTTTGATCCCTCCCATGTCACTCCAGGTAACATGTGTAACCTTTGCTTTGGTGCAGACACACCAAGGAATAATGTTTGTTGACTAACAAGCACAGATCCTGTACAGACCCACGGCACGTGTTCAGTTCTATGTACTGAAGCACTGCGACACGGTTAAATGACCTAATTCCACTAACGTTACTTAAATACCACAAGATGATGTCACCTACCGTTAAAGTTTGTATGGCAGCGAAGACGAGTTACTGTCTGCAAATCCCCGCTACTGACTGTGGAATGTTAAGTATCACTTTTGTTTTCACACCGGGAGACTCTGTCTGACAAATTACAGACATGATGTGATGCGCACATCAGGCGCATTAGATTTAGATCCATTTCTACAGTGACCAACTTTTGACTTTGTGCCTCTGTATGGGAAACACTGCATCTCACAGTCAAAAACACCCTCTAGAGGCCATCTGACGAAGCGCATCATCTCACTAAGCATTACCTGACTGACTGACTGACTGACTGACTGCCTGCCTGACCTGAATTTGCCTCGTGATGCCCTTGGCTGCACCGTGGGAAAAAACGGCGTGCAAAAATGCACCATTAAGGACATCATGTCTTTTCAAAAGAAGAGACATTTGTGTCATGCAGATATGGCTATAGCAACTGTTTATGTGAGGTTTGTTATGAGGTTTTACTGCTTTACTGTAGTTTGGCCTTCCAGAGTAATGCAGTTGGACAATTCCGTCCGTGTGTTGAACAGCAAGAAACTAATTTGAGTATAACTTTTTTTTTTAATATATATATATATTTATATTAAAAGATTCTTTCAGTAAATTCTCCCTGACAAAAATGTGGAATATTCTACATCTTTTCAGATTTTGTAAAGTGTATTGTATTATGTTTTTATACAATCCATATTCCAAGGTGAAGCTGCCTATTCAGTCTTTGTGCACAGCGCTCCTAAACAAAACCGAATTAAAGGCGCACGGTATTCTAAGGTAATGCCTCAGCATAAAAGACATGAAAAGGGGGTTAAGTCCCTGGCCTGATTTTCTACCAGGATGCTTGGAAAGAAAGCAGTCAAGGAGCCAGACAAAACACAAGGAAGCCAAGGTTTTGAATAAGCCAACATGCAAACAAAGGCAAGGCCCAAAATCTTCATATCTTGATATCCACAGAAAACATATTTAACTATGCAACCTGAATAAAACCCAAAGTGAATATCCCATTTTTAAACAAACATCTGCTGACATTACCAACAGCACCCAGTAGGGGTGTCACTTCGAATTCACCAATTCAAATCAATGCGCCAGGCTTAATGTCTAAGATACGGCTGCATCGATTCAAACATCTTGTATTGGACAAAAGCTGGGAGGAAATCGCAGCTAAATCAATGCAGGCTTCTCTGTATTAGAAAAGTCTGATATGAATGGCTTGGCGCCTAATTATATCATTGAACTTTTATCCCCGTGTGTACAAGAGTGCAGTCTTAGAGCTGATTAAGCTCTTTTAACTGTCCCTAAGTCAAGAGGCGATAGAGCCCCTCCAACACTATGGAACAACCTCCAGTCAATATATAGGCTATAACACATATATAACATTAAACTCCCTGTGTACATTATTTTAAGAGACTGCTCAAAACTCATTTTCATAACCTTGCATTTTACTCTTAAATGTATTGTTCCTCTATTGTTTTATTTGCTTGTTTTATTTCAGTGATGTGTTGTATTTGCTTTTATATTTGCTTTTGTTGGTTGCAAATCTGAAGTGTAGGGGCCACTTTTGTTTATAAAGATGTAAAACTTGATAAAAGTGTCAATATGCAAAACACAGGCACATTTTTAGGGCAAATTTGAAATATTTTCTCACTGAAAACAATGTATCAGTTTGAAATCTAGCCAAGCTTGCCCTCTTTTCCCATTGTCCAGTCGCTCATACTCATTGCCACCAAATTTTGCCCCAAATTTGCATCAAAAATTTGCCTGTGCATCATCAGTGTAATAGACAACATGGAGTCGATGTGGGAGTGTGTCACTGCTTGTCTCTCTTCACCTGCAGCTAGCTAGCGACAAAAAGGTATCAAAATGTTTTTCCATGCCCCACCCGCCAACAGCTCTGCACCATCAAAACGGGGTACAAATTGAGGCCTATATGCTATATTATGAATATAATGTAATGTGTTATCAGAAACGCTTTCATGTTCCCATTGTCTGCACACAGGTTGAGAGTTTCCAGATAGCATGTGTCACAGGGCAAGACACCTGAAGAAGACAAATGCTTTTGCCACGAAGCAAAGCCATTGATTTGTAACGGGATCAAAATGAACGCAAACCAAATTGAAATTACAGCACGCTCTGAAGGGTGAGGACCTGTCAGACTGCATTGGATTGCAAGACAAGCCTCCTCCATCATCTGGTGTGCTAGTTACAGCAGGCGAGCAGCATGGGGTGGGGCGCATTCAATTAGAACGAGGTTTTGATGTGGCTATAAACAAGCCTCAGACCTTAATGACACAACACAGCCTCCCTTTATTAGCGTATTTAAAATAAAAACACCTTTTTTCTGTTGCAGTGTCTTATCAAAGCATTGCCCTTGTGCGGTATTCATTCATAAACTACTCCCATTTGCGAGTGCTGATGAGTGGAGATAGCCATTTGAACACAGCAGGCGGGGCTGATGGAAGATGTGGTTTGTGTACAGCTACTCAAGTGAATATGTGCTGATAACAGAAGCATTCAAATCAGTGTCATGTTATCAAAAGAGCCCTGTAATTAATTCCATCACTCGCTATGCTGTTTTCTTGGTGTTTGATTGCTGTTGCTGTGCACAACAACATCAACAAAAAAGCTAAAAAAAAGGAGGCTCGGAGACCTTTTGAATTCATTTTCTAAAGGCGGATATAGGGCTCACCAGGGTTCCCACACCTTTTCACTCATCAAATTCCAAAACTTTCCAAACTCGACTTCTTCCATGACCCCTTTTCAAATTTCCATGATCAAATTTGAATGAGACTGAATTAAAAAGTAACCAACAGTTTACTACACTAGATTGTTTTTCACTTTAAAATCAAGCCAGCCACAACTTTGTGTGACATTTGACAGTATTCAAGAAAAAAAAAAATCATCAACTTCACAAATTAAATTTCATGACTTTTCCAAAACATTTCTCCCTTTTATCATTTTTCATAACTTATCCAGGCCTGGAAAATACAATTTTAAAATCCCATTATCCCTTTGCTTTTACGACAACAAAGCAGTCCTGGGTCCGTTGTCATTTTGCATTTCTATTCTTGGTTTACACTAAAATTAGTATTTAAAAATAAAAGCAGATCCAGTCTCCCAAACAGGAAGTATTCCTCCACTGGCTAGAAGAAAAATAGTCCGTCTATCAATAAAAATGCTATTCAGCGAAATTATGTTCTAAAACATTGGACCCACAGTCAGCTGAAAATCACAGCAGCAGGACCTGTTGTTGAATCTGTTCACCAACGTGTTAAATGTCAGTTTTCAGTCTATTTTCGTGGCCTCATTCAAATTAATGGGAAGTAAAAACGACATGCAGGAGGTGGTCAAGTTCAATGTCAACCCAAACACCAAATCTTATGTCACAGTGAAACTTCTTGTTGAAAAAGGGCAGAATAGGGTTTAAGTTTTTAAATTTTGCAGTTCTATCTTCCCTGGAAGGTGTGTCAGTCCCCTCTGCCACCGAATCAGTTGCCTTGGCTTTGTGGAACCGTATCAGGTCTCACACAGATGATTCTCTCAATTGAGAAATAGTTATGTAGAGCATTGTCCCTGGCTGCAGACACCGTTGGGAAATCACAGGATTGTCCCCGGCAATGAGATAAATGACAGCTCCGGCAGCCACAGTGAGAGTTTTAATCAGGCATGATGACAGTGGAGAGAGACGAAGGTGCGAGGAGCAGAATACGGGAGCAAATCGCGACAATGATATGATGTTTGTCCTGGCCTGCCACTGGGTTAAGGAGTAGAGTGTGTAAACCAGTTGAGTGCACTGAAATCCCAAGTAGAGAAGAAAACTGTGATGGTGCTTCTGCTGCATAGGTTTTGAGCTAGACATAGTTATTAACTTGTTCACTGAGGGAAATAATAAAAAAAAACAACTTCCCCTTGAGAATTATTGAAGATATCTTATGGCAGTTTGAGGTCACTGCAGGAAATAAGGAGGCTGAAAACATGCAAACGCTTGAAAGTGGAGTCTAACAACATGGGAATGGCAAAGAGAATCAAACATCAGAAATGCTTGATTTTGAACAACATACTTGGTTATGAGATATCTATGGCATTCGCTAAGTTATACCTAGGAACCATAACAAGTAGATCAGTATCAGGTGATGATAATTACTTGCTTAAAGTGCTGGTAGCAGCTTGTAAAAAAGCTATTACAAGGAGATGGTATAAAATAGACCCTCCAACTCGGAAACAATGGCTGGAGATTTAAGTAAGGGAAAAATTAACACACATAATAAGAGTTCAAGAGGTCAGATTTGAGGAAAACAGGGGAAAATGCGTCACGTTCACATCTCAACAAAATGAGACTAACAATATATAGGACGATTAATGACATAATGCCTTACATACTTACATATACAGTATGAGAGTATAGATAACTGTAACGCACAATGTTTTGTTTTTGTTTTTTTTTAGATATGTTTTTATTTTTATGTGTTTGGCTTGCGACTTAGTTTGCTGGAGTTTTTTGTCCTGTAAAAGGGAAAAAAAATCAATAAAAATATGTCAAAAAAAAAAAAAAAATCAGAAATGCTGTTTTGCCCATCAAGGTTAGGCAATACTGAGCCAATACTGAGTCATGAATGCTTTGTTTCAGCATCATTTATTATATTTACTCCTACGGGTTTTCTCAAGTATTTATATGACAAAGAGCTCAGTGTTGCACAATTATGGCCTGAAGCAGAAAGGCATCATGAGTGCATCATCATAATGAAAACCAGATAAGAAAAAAACAAAAACTCAAGGCAGACTTTCTGTGTGATTAAGATACAGTATATCTAACATCAGATCGGCGTGCTTTATTTGATTTGCAGTTTCCCTCTGTCCTTTTGATCTCCATGAAGTGTGAAAATATTGGATCCTGTATTGCTGTCCTGAGTTCAGCCGGGAAGCTGAACTCTGTTTCCCTGTATTAGAATGAGATGCATCTGTTGACCGCGCTCTCTAATCAAAACTGCTCTCCAAAGCAATTCTTAAGAAATGAGAATTCCTCTCTTGCTCTCTGAAGATGCCACTGAAATGTTGAATGAAGCACTCTAGCTGCTTGTAATTCTGGAGCTCAAACCCCAGCAGCCAAATATTCTGAGATGACAGCTGGTGTTATGCCAGGTGCTGGGCTGTGAAAATACTCAGATAAACTTGCAAAAATGTGCCAATTAATCAAGATATGGGCTCCTAAACCTAAACATATACAGTATTAGGTTGCTTTAACAATACAATTCCTATGATTTTTAGCCTCATGGTTAGTTTTATATTGAGATCCCCCGTAAAGCTCTTGCACAAATAAATCACTTTAGGCATACTCCGACAATAAATTATATAGCCTAGGCTATTTGGATTTGGATCATGAGAATTGGGGAGCAAGCTATCCAGGCTTCCACTGTCCTTTGGAAAATGAGCATATTGCCTCTCTTAGCATTTGTTTGAGGAGTGCCGATGGGAGGTTTCACCTGGGGATCTAGCTCATGGTGCTCCAACTTCAGTTGAAAGTGACAAAAATTTGGCGATTTTGGACCTGTATATAATTTGTCTCTTACATACCTGTAGTACTTGGACCCACAGAGAATATTGGCTCCCTGGTCAGCTGTTGGTTGAAACGACGAGCTCCACTGCCTCCTGCTGTTAACAATGAGTCCAAATGAGGTTTGTCAAAATTAAATTATATATAGGTTCAAAACTTATCTTTTAATAAGTGAGCTTATGATTATGATGTGAGACAAATTTGTCTCCTACATCATAGCAACATTGAAACCACATCACTTCCTTCACTGATCAGTGAAGGAAGTGATGTGGTTTCAATCCACAGTTGATATATGTTTGAATTTTGTGTGTTTATTGATGTGACACTCATTACAAACAAACAACATTGTGTTCAAGTGGTTTATCAGGTGGTACAAGTGTGTGATGTATTGGAATATGTTGGAATGTGCCTTTACTTTGTCCACTATTACATCCCCATTGTACTGCAGTTTTGCTCTATTTATCATCTCTGGTTAACTACAACTTGTGTTTTTATCTATCATTTGATGGATCTCACTTACAGATATCAGTAACTTTGATGACAGACTATTTCCAATTTAGTGTCAAGGCCCAGAAATTACTTAAAGTTTATTTCTTTTAGAAGCAGTTACAGCGAGACATAACTTCAGCTCAGTGAAGGAATCGTTTAATTATTCATGTTGGGCAACCATGGTTGGCCTGTACGCAGAGGATAAATATGTTGTATCCAGTCAATGTAATTTCAGTTTGGAACATAACTAGGACAGGTTATAGGGTGATCAGAGGGAGAGAGTGTCAAAGACATGTCAAATATGCTATCTGGTGCACTGTACAGTACTGTTGGTTTTTTGGCTCTATTTTGTTATGTACTTTATTTCATTTTTTATTTTTTTTACCTCTACTTTATTTCTGTAGTCTAATTTAATATTGTTGGCTTACTAATTTTCAAATTAAGGTTTCCTTGTGCTTGAAATAAACCTGTTATATCTTTGTTTGCTTGAATAAAAACTAGAATAATGCTTGAATAAATAGTGCTTATAACTAGCACTGTGCTGCTTTTCACTTGCATCGAGAGATTGAACACATATAGGTTAGTATTCTCTACAGAATACGGGGACACACAGGGAGCAGGCTTAGACAGCAGAGAATTCTAGTTTCACAGAATTGATTGGTAGCCCAGCAAGCCAGTCTGGTTAGGGCCAGGATGAAAACACATTAAAACAATAAAGGTTTACTCTTGTCTACACATTTGTAAGCCGACGTGATTTATTTCCATGTATTTGCAAGTTGATTTTTTAATTCCCTTATCAAAGCTTGACTCACCAGAGTTTGGCCTCCACTCCTTGAATTGTAGCCACAGATGGAATATAAACATCACTGCAAACATGACTACGATCTATACTCCAATAAATATTACAATGCCATGATAATTTGACAAAACATTAGTGAACACATCAGGGACAAAATTGAAAATGGCCGCCGCTCTGACCATCCAGGAACGTTGATTTGAATGAGAAAGACCATTCTATCAATTCAAGTTCTGTGGTTGGAACCATAGATTGGAGCAAGTTGGATTTTCCATCACTGCTCAGTTATTTGCATTCATTGGGGTTGTCATGACAATGTTAGTTCAGCAGGACCATTACACATATAGGAAATCAAACTTCTGTGATATTACAGCCTTTTCTGCCAATTTAACAGCAAAGGCAAAACAAATTTCCAATATTCTATACCTTCCACATCCTCAGACTCTGTGAAGCACACAGTTTTTGACTATGTATAACACAATGTCCTACGATTTAGATGTCAAAACAGGACAGACGACCATGACAGCAAATGGCTTAGTCCTGGTAAGTCTCCAAAGGGACAAAGAGAGGTGAGATAAAAAGGAAAAGAGGCTAGAGGAAATCTCTGTGTGAGGCTTAAGCTTGAGAAACTGATGTCCTTATAAGTGCTCGTCTGTCCCACACAGTCTGACAGAATCAGACACCATGGAAAGCGGCTTACAGCTATTGTCGAGCTCTCAACTGTTAAAGGTTGTATGAAACCCTGGCAAAAGGGAGGCAGGAATGATGCCATGCCTCTCTGTGTGTCTGTTCCATGGAACGAGCTTCAAGTGTACCATAGTTGAAGGTATTTGATGTTGACACACAAGCAAGGAACAGGCTTTGAATATAAACTGTCTCCATGCTGCATTTTGGCACAAAAACCATTTGTTTCCAAAGGTTTTTGTCACTGCAAGATATTCCCAATTTTCGTATGCACCCTTGTTGACTCTCACATTCAATGCAATGCAATGTTTTGACACTTTCACAGTGCTTAAAGAAATAGACTTTACTTGAATTCTTCTTTTTAGGTGTGTGTGTGTGTGTGTGTGTGTGTGTGTGTGTGTGTGTGTGTGTGTGTGTGTGTGTGGCTCTGTTGGGCCTCTGCACCAAACGAATGTGTGTTTGATAAGTGGAGATGCTCTGCAGGTGAGGAATTAGAAATCAAGGGAAGGATAAAATAAAGGGAAGCCAGACAGAACAGGCGTTCAGCTGGGTGAGTAAGGTTACTCGGGAGGTAAAATACAGCCCACTTGATCAAATATTCATCGCATCGACATAAACATTACCTTCCGTGCCCGTCTTTACGGATCGCCAACTGTAAAGTGTAATGCACAGTCCCTACTGAGGGCATGGTTGCACGTTTTGTGGAGAACAGCATATCTGGCCACATCCTCATCAACACGTTTAAAGAGCCAGATAATGTCATTAAAACAAAAAGCAGTAACTATAGTAATTATATCTGATATATCTGATCTGACAGCTGATATCCCTTGCTCCTGCGCTGACATTCCTCTCATTCTGGATGACGTGCATCATATACATCAGACATGACCCATCTCAGCCATACAGTAAATGTCTGTCTATTTATACTCAATAGCTTGGAGGCAGACATGTGCCTTTTCTTGCATGAGACACCGAGCTGCAAATATTTCACAAATGCCACAATGTAGATAAAAAACAAGTCTGTGCTCTTGTTAGCGTTCAAATGGACAATGCCCTGAAAACACTCATTTTCTGAAATGCTGCAGCGCTAATGTCATTTGTGCCTCACTTTAGTGTCTAGGAGGAACCAAGCAGTGCCGTTACACTCTGCACATCTCGAAGAAAAAGACAGTTTTAGATCAACCTTTATAGTCGGTAGGTTAAAGCAATGCTGTTCATATCAGCAATGCGATATGAGTAGATGAACACAAAAAAATCTGAAACAATTGATTGTTTTTATGAGCAATATAGCAGATGTATCAAACATAACAGCCAATTTGAAGCAAAAAAAAAAAAAAGAGAGAAAAATAGAGTATTCAGGGCTAGGTTGCACTCGTATCTGCCATGTGCCAACTCACGGTGCCCCATGCCAAGACGTTTTAGGGCAAGAGGTGTCCTGCTGCGGAATGGGAATGGCAGCGGTGATTGGCTGGGTTGCCTCTTCTCTTCCTGGGGATCAGGTGCATGGCCTTCAGGCATGCTGGTGCCCTGGCTCCGTCAACAAACATTTGGGTTTGACTCTTTACGGCTGATCTAGCCAGCAAACCAACCTTCCATTTGGAGGGGCGAGGGAGAGAGAGAGAGAGAGAGAGAGAGAGAGAGAGAGAGAGAGAGAGAGAGAGAGAGAGAGATGAGAAGCGCTCCACAACCGCCATTGCACAGGAGTTCTTTACGGCTTTGAATGCATCAGCGAAGCGCTAATAGCATCATTAACATAGCTGGAAAAGCGCCATCTTGTTATTGAGGCATTTGCGCGCAGGATGGATAAGGAATACACTGTTTGGACAGATGTGATGTATGCGGCGGTGGAGCGGCAACACGTGACGAGGGCCATTCCCCCCAACCCCCCCCCCCCCCACACGCTCCTTAGGGACTTTCCTGCACACACACTGCTGAAGACGCTTCTCATTAAAGCGAGCCGGATCGATACGTCGGATAACGCTGCCAGCGGCGGTGAGAAGAAGAGCCGGAGATTGCCGCACGGAATGGCCTGCGAGAGCCCACATTATGCGCTCTGAATACCTGCTTTATGGCTCCCGTGTTATTTACTACGCGATATTTTAACCGGTCTGGAAACACAGCAGACCTTGGGGCCATAAATTATGTAATAACACAGGCCATATTAACGTCTCTTCAGAAGTTATCATTCCTTGTTGCCGAATGCCATAACTGCGATTCCCAGCGGAGTCTGCATGAAAACCATTTCAGAGCGGTTCCCACTCCTCTCCACTCACCTCATCATTAATTAAATCAGCAGAGATGAACGCCGTTACAAACTTGGCTCAATGGCAGCCGCAGCGGCTTGGCTTTCATTAGGTAAAAAATACGTTTGTACGAAGATGTGTCGAATTTAGCAAGATGTTTGGCTGAGATTTAGTCCCAAACTTTTACCAAACTTATACCCGAATCAGACTCATATGCTCTGTAAGGTTGTTTCATTGATACAGTCCTTGAATAAAAGTAAGCAAGTTCAACAATTACTCAAACAATTACTCACCAAAATTCACACTTTTTTTTTTTTAGCTTCAGTTATGGAGCATTCTCTCTCTCTCTCTCTCAATTCAATTCAGTTCAATTAAAAATATCTTTATTGGCATGAAATACATGTTGCCAAAGCAAACGTATACATTGCACAAAACAAAATATAGAATGATAAGTTATAAGGAAAATATGGAAATAGTAATAAAATGTAAACACAGAAGAATGGACTCAGCTGTTGTCTCTCAGCCTGTAGCACGCTGAGACAAACTTTGCTGCCACCCACAAACTCCTCTCTTCCCTTCACTTCTCTCTCTCTCTCTCTCTCGCTCGCTCTGGTCCAACTTACTAGATTCAATAAAATTCTGCAATCACAAATTTTGCACATTGCTAAACTGTATGATCTTTAATTACATTTTACTTTGACATGCTTATCATTTCAAGCTTCCATCTGTTTTACACATACTGTATAAACGTACACAGTTATACAAGTCATGTATCATATTATTTCATATCCTTGTGTATTTTTATGTGTATAAAAGTAAATTCACCCCTGTTCTTCTTATTTATCTGAAAACCTCCTGTGGCATTCTCCGAATACATGCTCACAAATGTGACTATTGCCAGTACTGTGAGTAAGGCAATTGTCTCATTAAGCCATTTACATGATTGCATGAACTGAAACTCCCCATAATAATCCTAGGAGACGAGGATTTAAAAACAGTCTCTCTCACTCTTTTCTCTCTCTAGCTAGATAACTCAGACCAATATTGCTCCAATTACAGGCAGACTGCTTCGAAATTCACACTTTGTGCTGTTTCTCCAGTCTTGGGAATGTAACGTTCAACTACTGGTGCACGCTCAATTCGTTCAGTGGAATGTTTGTGAAGTGTCATCACATAATAACGACTACAGCAACGAACCAATATGGCGACAGTCAGATCCAGCGGTTTCAATGGAGTTTTTAAAGGTGAACCTACACTAATACAGCAAAGTAAACTGGCTCACCACATGGCTCATGTTAATGCTTTCACTTTCTGTGGTACCAAGAGTTTTATATTTTGAAATGTTGAAATGTTTGTATGAAAAATAGAATGCATGTTCTCTTTTTGAAAATGATGTCATCACTTTCATAGTGTATTACAAGAAATTTCTGACTTGGTAGACCACAGTAGCCTAATGCTACCCAGGCGAATTCACAGAATATTTATCAATAATGCAATATTTCTGCAAAAAACATATGTGAGATTATGTGTTTTGTCTGTTTAGGACCGTGAACTCTACTGGCTCGAGTGGGCTACTTAAAAGGTTAAAGTCACAATGAAACCGAATTTTGAGAGTACCTTGCTTCCTTAATGTGATGTATTTCCTGTTGAAACAGGATATTGGGGCGGGACATAACGCAGGGAGGGATCATTCAGACGTGTAAACCAATGGGATATCAGTTAGGGAGACAAATGGTTTTATTTGATGGGAGGGGCGGAGGGGCAGGACTGTTCAAAAAATGTTATGTCACCTCCTGGTACACGATGAGGTCATCACTTAACTGTTTTCAAGGAAGTAAAAGTAATGAGACTTTGATATAAAAAAATACAATAAATCAATTTTTTGTACATTTTTTGGCTTAAATTGTCAAATAGGTGTGTGGTGTGATAGAATAAGCGAAACAGCCGAAAAGCCTTTTTTCATTTTAGCGTCACTTTAAATGGCAATGCTGAGCCGTGGTAGTTATGGTAACATCTGGTATTCTTGTTATACTCCACTTCTAAATAGAGTGTGCACTCACTGCATACACAAGTGATCAGGATTGCATCTTGACAAACAAGATGTAATGGGTCTTCCACTGGAACCATCATTGTGGACGTTATGCTTTCTGCTCCATTTTAGGCTTGTATTTACTTCCATGTGTAATATCCCATAAATAGCACCAACCCCCGCCACACACCCCCTCCTCCCCGCACACACACACACGCCCCCTCCCTCCTCCGTGTCGCTCCCCCATGCGTCAGAGCCAAAGGGACTGACTGTCAGAGGGGCCTGCTACATGCATCAATGCAACCTGATGGTCCAGAACCTACATTTCCTTATGCGGGCCTGGCTGGGAGGACAGACGCTCGGATCAGCTTTGCCCCGTCTTTCCCAGTTAGCGAGCAATGTTCTTACCAAGCAAGCAGAAGAGTGACAAGTTAATTTGATCATCTAGGTACAAAAAGACATGGCATATTACTACGATCAGATCGATGTTTGGAGCAACAGAACACGGTGTGTTCAACCGCAGCCTTTTCCATCAAACGAGCAGGTGTATTGGTGGCACACACACACACACACACACACACAGGCACACACTACCCATATAGAAACCAAAAGAACACACAGGCACACACACAAGAACAAAGAGAACCAAGTGGGAAAAAATCCATACATCCAAGGCACTCCAAAAAGCCTTTATTCTATTTGTCATAATTGTAAGGTAAAAACTGTTCCCAATGAGTTTTTATGTATTTATTTATTTATTTATTTTGATCTAAAGAGCCCATCCCCACAATCTTTAACATTAGAAGCTTAGAAGAAGAATTCCAGACTCCTCTCTGTTTCCCAACATCCTGAAACTAGATTAGATGAAATATTGGTTTGTTTACAAGGTATATTCTATGTGAAGAGTATATGTCAGAGTCATTCATCTATGGTCTGATGGATGCCAAAACCCCAGGCTCCATTCCTAAGAGACTAGACTCTATTTGAAGCACACTCATCCCACTTGGCACCATCCTCTCATTACACATACTCCTCCTTACGATCAGGTCTTATGTGATGTGAGACACGTGTGCAAGGAATGGGAGCATGAACAAATCACTGAAGCCGGCAGAATCTATTCTGTGTTTGCCTACTATCTACTGAGCCTAATAATGTTGTTTGCTATTCAGGTGTAACAGAAGCCTCAGACGCATAGAATGGGTATGTGAAGTAGCAGAAAATGGCTGGAATTAGAGGCAATTTGTCAAAATGTGCATTTGTCTGTTGGAGCGAGTTCGAAGGAATTGGAAGTGGAGGTAAACAAAAGAGATCCTGTCACTGTGAAGAAATGCAAAGTTACAAAAAAGGCCGAGGCAGATATTCTCAGCGTGAAAGTGGGATTTTGCCATTTTCAACTTGTAGACATACTCTCCTTGACGCAGCACAGAAAAATAAAGAACAGACAACACGGGAAATTGTTTTCCAAGCCGCGAGAGTCTGAAATGAAAAGCATTTATAGTGCTCCAGAATGCTGCTAACAATTTGCATATTTATATGGCTTGTTATGAGAACAGCAAAGATTAGACCCACTCTAACAGATGGATCTTCAGTTGCTGGAAGTCAAAATTGTTATGCAGTGAACAGAGCAAACAAGTGAATTACTTACAGATTTCCTGAATAAAATTACTATGGAAAAATCATCACCCTCAGCCGAAGACCTCTCATACAATGCAACTCAGGCCTTTGTGTGAACATTGTGTTAAGGATCAGCAACATCATTGGATGTTAATGAAGTGCAGGTATCTATAATGCATGATGTCAGGGTTGTAGGATTGTAACCAGCGGCCAAACAGGAGTTTCTGCAATAACTCAGATATACTTGTCGGGACCCAACCAGAACCTGCCGACACTACACAGGAGTAAGGATGCTCACAACAGCTTTATTCACTAAAATTTAAAATCAGAAATACTTATAAACCCAGCCCAGAGCCCATTGGCATGTAGACTGCGCCCTGTAGGCTCAAGGTCCCTGCGGAGTGAAGGCTAGGAACAAGGGGAGAGGCATAATAAGACATAATAGTTATGGCTAAAAAACTAAAATCGTCTAATGGCTGAAGTCCCATCTGCTTAAAATGCCTCACATTTAAATGTAAGTGTGATTGCTAAACCACAAAGTTCTTCCAGGCTACTAAAAGAGACTATTATTTGAGACCAGACCTTTATTAGAAATTCTATGGTATTTAAGAGAGCCCAATCAGTATTTTACACAAACAACTCACTACAAAATGTAAAAAATCAAAAATCCAAGACTCAAATTGTGTCGTACTGATGTATTGACAATGACTGACTTTTCTGACTGAACTTTTACATCCAAATGAGCGTCATATGGTAGTACTGTCAGTTCCAGGAAATGTACCGTAAACCCCAAAATGAAACATGGATACTCTCACAGTCAAATTTTTCAGCATTTGAAATTCCCTATCCATACCACCACCACTACATCAGTGTGACCTCTGATATTAGGTGGTGGGAAAACTCAGACCAACCTTTCCTACAGGAAAGGTACAGGAATAATATTTTCCAAAGTAAGAGTTCAGCGGTATTCCCCTTTAAATTGCTGTAACCCTTAAACTTAACTTGACCTACGATTACGATTTGCATTGAAATTGCTGAACTTTTGATGCCTTCAAATGCATTTTAAAATGCATAAACCTGAAACTTATGTACTGTATGCTATTAAGGGAGTAGAGCACACTCAAAGTTAAACCTTCTGGTTTATGGTAACTGGTAACTTATGGTAACTGGTTCTGTTAAGCACTACATTAGGTCCTTATGAGAACAGGCCATAAAATAGAACTTGTGAACAGAAGATTGATATAAACAAGGCCAGAACAGATGTACATGAACATGTTGTGTTGTGCTTTCATTTCATATTCTTCAAAAAGGAAAAAAAAAATATTGGAACCAAACTAATGAGAAACTCTTTGTGCATTTTTAAGTGTATCATTGTGCAGTAAGCGAAACAAAGGAGGCTATTGAAAGTCATTGCCAATTCAGCAGAGTGTGAAGAGGCTGGGTAAACAACTTTCTATCAACACCTTTAAATAGCTACACAAAGACAATGGCCATTTCCATAATCATCAGAATTGTCACTGGCGACCGCCTTCTCAAATTATGATGGATTAGTATGTGGGACTGATTAAATGACTGAGAGTGGCTCTTTTGGGGTCGATGAGTTTGAATTACAACAAGTGCACGAAGACATTAGAGAAAATATATTCCCCTCCCTTATCTGCCTTCTACTTTTCCATTGCACTTGATAAGATGTGACAAGATGTCTTTTCATCCTTAACAATCACCTCCCTCTTACCAAGAACATCACATCACAGCACATACTTTGCAGAAAAATGCACCCTCACCTGGAATATGCTTGCTACAGAGACCTGAGATAAGACAGACAGATAAGACCGTGAGCTACGACTCTGTTTTTTTTACTCCCGATGCAACCGAATCACATCCATCACCTGCAACTCCTGGCTCGTCTCTGAGGAAATACTGCTTCATGGTCAGCATTCCATGGACCCTGAAAACATTTGATATCTTTCTCGTATCCTGGCCCGGCTCCAAGAGCATCTAAAGTCCCCTCCAGACAGACACTGAGAGGCCTGAGGCGGCAGTGGGGGGGCTCAGTAGGCAGTGGGTCATTGTCCAGAGCACTGGTGCAGAGAGCATTAATTGCTGAATCAGAGCGGACAGCTGGGGCCACTGCAGTGGCGGTAATTGGGAAGGGAAGCCTGCTGACAAGGCAGTAGAAAGTTTGTGGAGGGGCTAATGGCTAGGAAACTCGACCAAACATCAGTAGGAAAAGACCCTTCAGGACACATGTAGGTGCACCAGGAGAGTTATTGTCCTGACCAACCAAGAGGGAAATAAGGGAGGGATGCACAAGTATTGACACAGAAAGTCACAAGCGAAAACTAGCTTAGTGCTAATTTCAAGCTCGACACCTGTTTTGTCTGTGAAGCTGACCAATATAACCCAAATATGTCAATTGTACATTGACAACAATTCCCAACATCTAGGCACTGAGGACAACATTGCACATTCGACAAAAATCAACAAGACCCAAGGCAATCTGCTGAGGCCTTTCCTTGATTTTAGTCTCAGAGGGTGTGAATTTTGAAGTACATGGCTTCCACATTGCATGCCCCGCCTCCAAAAAAATAAAGTATTAAAGGGGGGTCATCCTAGGATGTGGCTATTCTTAGTATTTATTGTTATTTTGGTACTTGGAGGTGTGAAGTAATCACAGTAAAAAAATGGAATCATGTTACTGTGCCGTTTCCCTTGAGTCACCAACTATAAAACACGCCCCCTTGTACAAGCCAGTCAGATTTTGCTCCAGTGTCTATGTAGACACTGGACTGTCTGAAATCGACCAATCAGCGCTAAGAGGAGGGCGGGCCTTCCAGAATGGCCAGCCAATCAGAGCAGTAGCTCATTAGCATAAGGAGCTGCTTATGTAAAACAACCTATTTTCTTGTAGGTGGGAAACAAACACTGGGAAGTGAATAGCTAAAGCTATAACTAAACGATTTTTACTGAAAAAAACTAAACAGATGTATTTTATAGACACCAGGTAATTATAGAAAATTGCTGAAAAAGCAAATGATACCCCTCCTTTAAACAACAAGCAAAATTGTCTGACCACTAGAGGGTGACTGAAACCGCAACACATTTTTAAATAATACATAGCAAAGCCACTGCACTACGGAGGCTAGCCAAGGACAAACATTACAAAGCACATGCATAAATGCTAACAGCTAAGCTAATTTTAGTGTCACTTTAAGTGTCACTGGTTACCAGTCTCGCTTTGCCAGATCTTTCTCCTGCTGAAGGTTACATGACCCACAATGACAAGTGAAGAGGTAAGTAGCATGTTTAGTAGTTTACTAAGTTTACTCCCTCGCTTCATCGATTCCGCCATTACAAGAAAAGTTTCAGGAATGGGAGGGAGTGAGAGCCTCTTTTAAACAGCGAGGGAGGAGACAAGCTAGTTTTAAAAAAATGAAAAGCTACTGAATGGGCCGGGAGGAGCTTTGTTCCAAGAGGTGAAAACAGCAACACAGCTGGCTGCTGTGTGGATATTGGTTTATATCATTATGTCTCAATGAAATCTCCACACAGCACACATTAAGTTTCAGGATTGGTTAGAAGGTCTGATATCGCTTATTGCAGGTTTAAAGGTTAACACCAGTGTAATTTAACTTTTTTTCCTATCGCCAATTGCCCATGAAAAGGCTAAACTCATCATTTGCCACAGTCAGAAGCTACGACTGTCTATTCTACTGTGGTTTGCCTCACCTCCTGGACTCATAGGCTCCTATTGTTATCAAAAATACATTAAAAACAGCTCAGAGACAGACTGCTGCCTTAACTAACGTAATCTATCATGTTGAACAACACGTGATTGCAGTTTTTCCTAACATGACTTTATCACACAGCTAATTATCGTGTTTAATGGGGACTATTTTCATTTTTGCCATTACTGCGCATTGTGACATACTTCTGGTGGCAGTGAAGAGGCAAAACAAAACTTAAGGCAGAGTGGGAGGCAAATATGCCCAATGATCTCTTCGCATTCAATTCTGGCAGAATGGGACTACTTTTGATATGATCTGCAATGATTGTGGCATTATAAAGTCATGTTAGGAAAAAATACAATACATGTGTTATTTATAATGATGGATTACATTAGCTAAGGCAGCAGTATGTCTCTGAGCTGTTTCTCTCTGTCTCTCTCTCTGTTACACACACACACACACACACACACATAAAAAACAAATGCCATATCATAGAGGACATGCGCATTCGTCAACCGTGACAGATGGCACTAATGTCAAAAGACTAATTCCCTTAAGAACGAAAGAAAGTAAGAAAGAAAGAAAGACAGAAAGCAAACAAATAAACAAAGGGAGGAAAACAGCCAGAAAGCAGGCAAAAGTGAGATAGACATAGGGAATCATCTTCTTTCTTTCAGATCTATTTTTATATAGAACTTACACTACTCAACTTACACTACTCTTATGGATCTGATTGTCAGTCCTGCTCCACTTTTCTATGGTTGAAAAGCCAGTGTAAATGTAGCAGTCTATAAAGAGTTTTTAGAACATCAAAGTTGGTTCACGCATCACTTACATACAGTCAGCCTCATTGCATCAATGCCTTTACCTCGAGTGGGGATCAAACTGCAAACCCCCCGCTCAGCAAAATATTTTGCATTGCCACAGTCTGCTCCGCCAACAAGACTGATATGTTAATCAGAGTACTATTTATAGCTGACTGAGGAAATCATCCGTTAATGCATCATATCTAGAACGCTGTGCGAAGCGTATCATATGCTCTCTTTTTTGTATTGAAGTTACATTTTAAACTGGAAAGGCAATATGTTTTGAGATTCTTGTTTAGCTAAAGCCACTGTTAAAAATTAGCCCTGTGTTCAGAAAAGGTTCAAAAATTGTATAAAAAAGTTTTTCCTACCGGGCAGGTGAGCTAACCAGGGCTCAGTGGGTTGTCATTCTTCTTCTGTATTAGTGTACTTTATAGCTTATGATGAGAATTAACTGGCAGTACATTATTATAAGTTCAAGTTCATTTATTTATATAGCCCTTTATCACAAGCATGTCTCAAAGGGCTTTACAGAGAATGAACCTAAGTAGATTTAACGTAGAACAAAATGTTGGAAGACAAAGACAAGGAGGCAGAACAAAGCACACAATAGCAAATTTTAGCAAGACATAACAGCCTACCTAATCTACATAGCCTAACCTACCTGGCACCACCAACCTTAGACCCTCAATGCATACAAGGAAAAACTGCAATAGGTGCCGGAGCAAACGGAGTGGAATGGACAGTAACATGGACAATGACATAAGACATAAGAAAAACAGATGAAGCAGAGAGGCAAAAGCGGCAGAGAGACATCACAGACCAAAATATGACTGTCACGCCATATTGATTATAGATTTTGGACTTCTTGTGGATTTCTGTGGTACAACATTGTGCTATGACACAAACCTGTGTTTAGCTACAAGCCTTCTCAAGTATTGAGAAGATGAAACAGTGAAGAAACAAAAACCTTTTGTCAGCCGATCCTCAGCACAATATAACACTGCGGTGTTATGCGGCTTGTCAACACAACTTTCAAAGTTGACCCCTCCCTGCTGTTGCCAGAACGGTAAAAACCAGTAAAATAGTACAGCGAGGCAAAACGCCAAGCAGACAATGCTCGTTCCAAAATGAGAGTGAATCTGGGGTTGGCTTTCACCTGTTGGAGAGTATTGAAGGAGAGGATGGGATGAAGAACGACGCAGAGTTGGCCTGTTTTCTGTTGGAAAGGTAGGTGCTGGTTAGCTTAGCTATCAGCTTTTCTAATACAATGAAGCTACGCTAACAGCAGCTAGCTGCCAGCTCACGGTACACACTAGCTCTGACCAGTTGCTCTGTTTTAGAGTTCGGGACTGCTACCGCAGCCAGCGTGGCTTTTAGATATAAAAGGATTCAGCAGTGGTTTTGGTTGCAGCCAGACACACCTGCTGCCAAAAGGTTGACGCTCAGAAACGTCCCGAACATTCAGAAATGAGAAAATTCAGGCAGAAGGCAGGGTCTCTGCAGACACACACTGTTACAGACTAATGGGCCATAAGTAGAAGAAGAAGTTTTACTGGATAGCCGCTCGCCAACAGTCACGTCTCTCTTTATAAGTGGGGGAACAATTAAATTTCTCCCTCCATTCTGACACAGTTATTATAGCCGACGACACAACATACAGTATGACAGACTTGATAGCCAAGTTTAAAAAAAGGTAGCCTATTGTAAAGGATCAAAAAGGATTCATTAAACATTGAACAGCTCTGTTTAATAAAGAATCAGAAATAATGGAATTCAGCAAACACCTTTAGGGATTTTGTGTGATGAACTGGTGTTTACCAGCTTCATAAGTCAAATGAGACCTTCCGAATTCATCACAGTGCTGGGATCAGCTTTGGCTGGGAAAATATGGATGGGGAAAGTGGATGAGTAACACCGTTGCGGTGCCCTCGAGCAAGACACCCAAACTCTGGTGTCGTTATTGAGTGGCCAACAAAAGGTGACTGTAACACAAAGCAGTTCCCAGATGTGAATATGTGACTGTATGCGGAGCAGGGAATTACTGAAACAGTGCATGTATGCTCATTAAATCTTTCCTGGGTAGAAAATAAGGTTAAAGCTGCACTAGGCGAGGTTTTTAAGAAGAAATACACCCGTTTTATCTGCCTAAATCACAAAGTGGGACTTGAACAGAGAAGCGGCCCATCCCCACTAATTGAGATGCCGTAGATTCACCCCATTTGCCCAAATTAAATTCTGCTGTCGGGAATTGGGTCACTGGCGGGAAATCTTGTCCACACACAAGAAGTGACGAATGGAAACTTAACAGAGAAATACAAACTGTCGCCTAAACAGCAGTGAGCGAACATGCACATTCATATTCTGGCATGTAAACAACATATCCCACATGTAAACATCATATCCCGTTTATTGTTGGGTATTTTGAGCGGTGCAAGTGCTGTTTCAATGGAGTCACGTGCATCATAATAACACGCCACTAATGAACACATATGGGAAAAACTGGTTACTGATCACTCCATGGAAACACCGCATCCTAACTAAAACCTTAACCGGTATGAGGCTCATACTGAGAATATCAATGTGCATGTTATTACTCTTAATAACTTAATGTATGAGACATCTGTTATGAGACAACATTGCCCAAATTGGACAGTTGGTTTGGTTATTTGCTTGCTGCTGGACTCCCAACCCGACTGTATTTTCCCACTGTCATCCTGGCACAGCACTCAACATCAAAGCCTGAGCACCGACAGGCTATGAGCCTTGGATGTGGCCTCACACTGTTTTGCATTCAACTTACGAGAGTCATGCGAGTATTTCGCAAATCAATTTTCAAGAACAGTGACAACGCTTCGTTTATCCCCCACACCGTTATTTTGCAGAAATGCGTTTAGGTTCCCAAATGTGCATGTGACGACCAAGGATCTCCCAGTATTTGGATGTGAATGTGACTTCTGCTGCCTTCTTACCACTTTGGTTTGTCAGCTTGAAACAGGCCCAAGGCAAATAAAGTGCCTTTATAACACGGTGATGTGGTAAGTTAGGCCCTGTGGGGCAGGGGGAAATAAATGTGTGCATGTTTTGTTTGTTTGAATGTGTGCTTCTAGCCCTGGGCATCTGTCTCACAGTATGACAATGCCCGGCCTTTCAGAATGCACCGCCGGTTTACTGTATGTGGCATTGGCCTGAATTTCTTTTCACATTCTGAAACGGACCATAACCTCTTCGTAGTGTTCACCGGTCGACGTATATGCCTCTTTTTCACGTACAGAACGATAACGGTATATGGAGTTCTCCGGGAAAATGACACTATATTCTGCTCACTGTCGCTGTCATGGCTTCACTGCCGCTGCTACAATTGCAGTGTCAGGCACACTTTTATTTTCTCTGAAGAGTCCTCATCAATCACAATGCAGACCCAAGGACATCCTTCTATTCACTGCTATCTGCGATGTTACCCGCAAACTCGAATTGATTGACAATTTGAGACGGTTTATATATACGTGCTGCCAAGTCGTTTTGTGTCCTTTCAAGAAGTTTCTTGGTGGAGATAAATGTTCCACAAATATTAAACATGTAGGGTGCGCCAGTTGGAATGTGAAAATAAAGTTTTCTGTTTTGTCTTTTCTCTCCCTAAATGCGATATTGTTCTTTTTGGTGATGATTGAAGGAGGTCTGATTGTGGCTGAATGGCAATCAGATTGCTTTTTGTGATGGGGACTCTGGCTATGTATGTGTATGGGGGTGGGGAAGGAGTGGGGGTTGAAGATTTAACTGTAAAATTAAGCTTTAGTACGGTATGATTTCCGTTTGAATCGATACATCTTTCCAGAAAATAAAACAGGAGTGATTAATTCATGCGGAGGATATTCATTTCTCCAAAACACAGCTTGAGCTTCATCCAAAGGGTGTACAAGACATTTACAATCCAATATCCCGGGCCCCACAGTAAATGCTTCTGCTGTGCAGCCTCTGTCTCGGAAGCTGTAGACAGACCTCGCTTTTGGCACCGCCAGCCTCTCTGCCATTATGTAAGTGAATTAAACTAATGCATCCGTCTCCTCTCTGCTGCTGGACAGTATTTATTAGTCTGATCTACATCCATTTCTCTTACATTGTGTCACAACTCCATCTTTTATGCTGTCCGCCGCTTCTATTTCTACCTCTAAGAAGATTTGTCGAGGTTGCCGAGTGAAATATGCGCGCGCCTCGCAATAACAACCAGCTACTTGTCTGATCAACTGATATGTGTAACATATTATCTTCAAGTGTGCGGATGAAGTGCAGCCCTGTCAGCATATATGTGTTGACCCCTTTTTATTATTCTGCGCCATCATTCAAGATTTACTATGTGACCAGACCATGCCGGAATAACTCTCCTCTTCTCTAATCCCAGAGAGTGGAAGGCACATCCCCGACCCTTACGAGTGAACCATTTTCATAATTCAATAGCACTGTAGCACAACTGCACTACCGATGACCTATAACAATGGCAGCATGCAGCCATTAGGATAAGGCAGCCGAGAGAGAAAAAAGGCAAAGTTATTACGATAAACGACTGAGCCATGAAAACAGAGCAGACCAAGCATTCTCCTTTGATGCACTGCAGTCCACAATCCCATTACCTCTGCTGTTTAAAGATCACAGAGACCCGACTCGGGGGAATATCCCTTTAGACAGGTGCACAGGAACACACACTAACACCGGCCAATCTATACCCAGAAACTTTTGGCACCAAGCAACAGTTGGCTCCTGTTTCCAAGCAGAAACTCAGTTAAACCACCATGCGTTACATTGACTTGTCATTGAGCTGGGGTTGAACCGCGAACATTAAAAAAAAGAAGAAGAATCGGGGGGAGATTTAAAACAGTAACGACTGTCATTTGTTCAGCACAAGAAACAGTGCAATTAATTGTTCCGGTGGTGTTGCTGTCTTCTATTGATACATGTCATCTATTACATCCCCTCCAAAACCATCCGCACATTATTCCCCTGTTGACAAATGGATGGATATGAATGCACAGCTTGGCAATGAGATGGATGGCGAACATTAACGCGCCCAGGTCGGCGTTTGTCCGATGCATTACAATTGTGCCGCATTCATCTTTTTGCTTTTATTGTGAATTTCGATTAACCTTTTCATGTACCAGAGTTTTTCATGTTCATATATAATATGGAATATATCAGTGCTTCGGTGTTTCGGGACCAGACCTTTACACAGGCAAACAGTGGCGAAAGCACCAATTCCATTCTGCGTAATGCATTATTGTATGTAGCTTTTGTGTGCATATGAGCCTGAATATGCGTTTCATATGCTGCGGCAACACGATTCTGCCCTACTCTTCCTCTGTGAGAGGAAGCACCTCTGTGTATCACATCCATCTTTGCTAGTGCCAACTGCCAACCTGGCATCCACTCGTCTTCACTCTCTTATAAAGTGCCCCGTCATGTACTTCTGAAGGACGGAGGCAGCAAAGCCTCCGCTCTCGCCGCATACATATGCCGGCACTGTAACAAGCATCACCTCCGCGACACAAGGTTAACACCGCCTGTCGGTGTCGCAGAGAAGGGCCTCCTGATGATGATTGATCAGGTTTTTATCAAGCCCCCATCGCGTGACAGGGAGATATTTGTGGAAGGGCCTCTGTGTTCTACCTAGGAACTACATCAGTCTCTGGGGAGGGATCGCAACACACATTCACTGCTAAGGAAACAGCCACAAAAGAAACACAAAACCTATCACGCAATGTCATCTGCATCTTAACCAAGTCGGTGTAAAATAGCAGTTAGAGTAATGAGAAACCACAGTGTTACTGCATTTTGATCGGCACTTTGACCTGGCAGGTTTGTTAATCGTCACATATTCTTTGCGATTACAATCAGTCATTCATGCCTCCTGCCGTGGCGATGGCAGATATATGGAAATTAGGGCATCATAATCCTGATCAGGTTGTGTCGGCTTATTGTGTGCGCAGGGCTCCGCGACCCCGCGGTAATTGCCTCTCGCAATCTGCTAAATCTTGCTCGACATACCAGCAAATCCACGGGTCCCTGTTGTTTTTTAGCGGTGACCTTGGCTCGGTTTCAAAGCTGCGTTCTGGGCCGCCGCGAACACGGAGGGGTAGGGGGTTAGAATTAAGATTCCACGCGCATTGCGCTGGCATTTTCTCTTGCATTTTTGAAAGCCCACGGATAAGAGACTACATGCAAGATCAGACAAAGCAGCGGGTGGAGCTGAAATAAAAAATGTCTGCCCGGCGAGGATGTTTGAGGTGGAGAGTTGTGACCTCGGATCCTGTCAAACTCCCAGACTGTGAGACGAGTGGAGTGAGAGGGAGGAGGTGAAACCAGAGTCCTCAAAAGCAGACTAATTACCCTAAATGACTGATAACACTCAAATCCTAATTTTTTTTAGAGGCTATGCATAATGGTTTATTAACTCTCCATAATTGACCATAATTAGAATTGGGTCTTAGATCTTTTGTGTAAGAAACTACAGTATTTTGCTCTAATGTCGCCTTTTAATGGCAGACAGTAGGCACTATTTTTTTTTTTTTGTGTAAGTATGAATGTTGATAGTGTGAATAAAAGGATGTTTTGTCATCGCAACACTATGTACAACACTAATTATGTTAAAGGATAAGGCTGGTGTTTTTTAATGCATTGCTTACCGTCAACAAATCCTATGAAAATAACAAAATCAACAATGCGTTTGCTCTACTCCCGTTACTTTCCGACTTCCCACGTTCCCTTTTTAGTCTTCAACCCGGAAGTCATTGGCGCCAATTGTAAGCTAAAAACCTTTAAATACAGCTCACAAAGACATAGTTTCAATTTTAAAAATCGCTAACTGTGCCACGAAAAGTCAGGCTATTGTAGTTATTACCAAATCAAATTCAAATGGGAACAAATTCTTCATTACGCCGGGGACTATTTTCGGTGCTACGGAACTACTTTCCTGAGATCGCAAACGTCTTTACAGCCGGCTTATTAAGTTGTTTGAGGAAAAAGTCGGCTGGCCCGGTGCATCGTGATGATGAAATATGTTGCCCAGAGCAACAGCATGGCTCTTTGACATTTTTTTAATCGTTTTTTTAATACAATGGAGTTCTATGGCTGCTGGGACATGGCTGCATTGGGCACCGGCTACATGGACGAGACTTGTTGGCAAAACAAAATCATTGCTGATTTTGTTATTTTCATAGGATTTGTTGACAGTAGGAAATGCATTAAAAAACACCAGCCTTATCCTTTAACTGTTTATTACAATGTTTAAAAACTCTGATTCATTTATAATATCCTACAACTTTTACTATGACTATTACTATATTACTACAACAGCAACTACTACTATTAATATCACTACTACTATTTTACTGCTACTGCTACTACCACTACTAATAACAAAGAGTTACAAAGTGCAGTGAAATGGATCAAACAGGCTTGACCTTGTGACATCAATGCAGCTCATATTCGAATGCATAAACTCGCTTTTACTTATGAGGTTTATAGTGCTGTATCACCACATGTATTCAAAGCATTTATTGTGCAGTACATCCAAAAATAATTACATAGGCAGAGCCTTTTGCTGCTTCAGTACCTCAGTAGCGTGAGTATTACAATCTCACATTGTTCAGTCAGTATATTAGGCCTATCCTAAATCTGAACTCCAACAGCCTAATCAAATGGTTGTCAGGTTTTTTTTCTCTTATTCACACTTCATGAATCACAAGGTTTCTCTCTCTTGCCCACTCTTGTTTCCTCTGTCTCTTTTCCTATATAAACCAATTCACACACACACACAAAAGGCACACACACAGGGCATTGTGCTGTTCCAGTTGTGCATCTTGGAGCTCCTGCAAAGCCACAGCAATACCTGCATCACATCACATCAATGGGTTAGTTACTGTAAATCCATTTGCAGGTCCGATTTCTCCAAGGAGAGCTTGAGCAACTTCCATCAAAACAAATGTGGGTTTACTAAGAAAGCTGAAACTGATGGATGGTGCTGTACTGGTTCTCCCTCTACTTTCCCCCGAACTTTAGTCCAAACTTTACTCAAGATTCTGCTGCAATTAACTTGCATTTACTTATATCTTGAGTTCAAATGCCACCATACAAAACCTGAAGGAAATATTGACCATGTACTGTGTGGTAGTGGCTGATAAAATCAGATTCTCATATGATGCCTTCCTCCTGGAGTATATGCATAACAGATATATGTAAAAAGTACATACTCCCAAGTCCACCATTTACCCTACTGCTCAAGCACTGTTCTACACAACCTAGGCCAAATATAAGACACACAGGACCAAACATGCTAATTTATGTTTTTTTTGGTTGGGTTTGTTTGATCTGTGTAAATGTAACTGAATGACAGCGACATTTTAAAGCTGTTCAGCCCACCCAAACCTGTGATGACCCAGGTCCTGACCATCAACGCAGACAGACAGCAACCCCTCAATAACCTTGCTCGGTGGTTAGCTTACATTAGCTGAGACCGATTTCAAGACATTAACGTAGTGACTTGATTTGTTTTATGTGATGATAGATGCACACGAAAGCGTCAACAACATTGTTGGAATGAGAGTCACCTATACTTAGCAACTATGGCTAGCCAGTTAACTGAAAGGGTAGGGTTAACTTCCATAGGGAAACTTATGGCAGCTGCTGACATCTTTTCTGCCAGTGCCAAAGTGAAAAAATGCAACTTGGTCTTGGTTTCAAATGAAGCTTCCTTGCATAAGTATATACAGGAATGTGTGTGTTGCAAGCACAGACACTGCCACAATCCTTTGCAACTGCCCATAGGGAGCCGAAGTCGACATCCTCCCCACCCGGCTCTGGTTCACTCCTCTCTATTCCACTACAGATTACTTGACCTAAGCAAACTATGAACCATATGGTCACCATTCTGAAATATGTTATACACTGAAGTGATATTTATTCCTTCGCTGGATTTCGGTGAAATTCAATCAATAGAACTTATGATTGAACGTATTTATGTTTACCACACTACACTACCCAGCATCCGTTCAGTGAAAACAATTAGGCACATAACTTTCTAGTTTGGAATATATAACGCTCATTTGAAGTCCTTCTTTGGTGATGATCCCAACAAGAAATCACTTAGCTTGCTAGTATGGCCTTTGGCTAGTGTACACTGTCACCCACCAGAAAAAAAGGTGCAATAATTTTTGTATGTTCCTGGTGAAGAGAGGCCATTCCATGGGAAATGTTGCATAACTGAACTCATAAGTACACAATGTTGTACCCAAGCCTTTCCCCCTAAAAGTTACAAAAATGTGTACGTCTCATAATTGCTGATGTAACTGTGGGTGCCAGAAGATGTTCAACACAGTCTATTGCTTAGGACGTGTCCCCCCGGTTGCCTAACAGAATATCCATAGTATTCGCAAAACCCCAAAATACAAAAGCACCGCCATATTGTTGACATGCATGACAGTAACATCACTTCGGTAGCACTGCAACTGAGATCGTTGAACAAATTTACTGAATTGATTGAAGAGGCGGTATGAAGAAAAGATTGGTTTAATCAAGGTTCTGGATCCGTACATGTTGTCAGACTTGATATTACCTACATCATGTTTCCCTGGTGGTGTGTCCTCGTTTTGTCCTTGGTGTGTGCTGTTGTTTTGCCGCCGCACAAGGAAATTATTGTGGGAGAATTGTGCTTAATAAATGACAAATACACTCATGTATACCCTTACAACCTGTCGAATCAATGGACGCTTGCTAAAACCCTAATGAAGGTAACGTACCTCGTTACCCCATAATGAACGGAGATCATGCTTATCTCAAACCTCAAGTGTCCATTGATTCTACAAGGAAGCTGTCAGGCTATACATTAGTCTACTTATCATTTATTGAGCACGTTTTCCCATCATTATTTCCTTGTGCAGTGGCAAAACAACACACACACCGAGGGCAAAACGAGAATACACCGCCAGGAAAACAATTTTTTTTAGGCGATACTAATTTTGGCACAACAAAGGTTTGTTAACACTGCTGTCTCTAGCTGCTATGCTGTCACCTCGCTGTCAGTAGTATCAACAACATGGCTGCGGCGATTGATATGACGCCGTGTTAGCTAATGTTAGCTGATTTTCAGTATGCGTCCTTGAAACAAGCTTGCAATGTAGACACTGGGGTTATTGAGAGGTATTGGGTGCTGTTGGTACCTGGGATCGAACCAGCAACCCTCCAACTTGCCAAACTACTACCTAACCTGCCTATAGAGGTGATGCAAATATATCTCAACATTGCTTTGCCCTCACAAATATATGGTTGCATCACGCTGACAAATTCCCTGCAATAGGCTGACAGCAGCAGGGTATCTCATGTGTATCTTCATTATGTGTGGGGGGAGGACAGTCACTCATCTGTGACTCAATTACAAGAAGACAACAAAGGAGCAGTATGATCAGTATGTCTGGAATCCGCATAGCAATCATATTTGCTGCTTGTAAATTGAATTAGAGGACAGGAGTGGGAGCAGGTAAAAGGCGGGCATAAGAGGGCTCTTTGCTCGTCGAGACTAATTGTGTCTCTGAGTGTCACAAAGGCTTGAATGGAGAGAAAGCTGCTGTATCAGAGGGCTGTGTCCTTGCTCACCAGCCCAGAACCTTTCTGCACCATTGGCTCTTCTCACTGAGCCTGTGACAACAGAAGCAGCAGCAGTACACTGATTGCAGGGCAGCATCAACCCCATAGTAGTGAAATACAGTAATTGTAGGCTTCGTAATGGTCAGGCCGATAGTCGACCAGACAGCTAATATGACTTTCTGTGTGGGACCATGCACCCACTTCAAACCCCAACAGTAGTTTGAGGCTCTGCCATTGAAATTGATAACAGCAAAAATATAAGAAATACTAAAAGTGATTTTGCTGCTACTTCATGCTAAACATGAGAAGAAAGGGACTTTATCTCATTTTAACATGAGAGGAAGCAGACCTTATCTCATTTCAACATGAGGCGAAACGAACTACCACTTGTTTTTTTTTCTTCTTTTTATCTCTGGAAGCTTTAGACATGACTTGCCATGCCTCAATCCACCGACTCGCTTTATTTTTAGAAATACTATTTATGCCGTTTCTGCTTCATTGGTTTCTACACAGTAGGTGAGGAGCCCAATATGAACTCACAACAAGGTTACGTAGAATTCGTGTAAACCTGCTGGACCATGGAGCGCCCCAACTGCGAGTGCAAGGTTGAAATGAACCAAGTCATCTGAAAAGTTTTTGGCACCGGGCCTAGATTCGCTTCTGTCCCGGTGACATTGAGGCTGTTAACTCTCTCAGGGAATCTCAACTTTTAGTAGGTTCACATCTCTACTCATCACAAACACCTGAAGATTTCTGAAGACTAGTTTGTGAAGCCTCTGAAACGAGGATTTTCGGGCCGTCTTTCTTCTATAAATTCCTGTCACAATTTTTCTCTCAGCGGTATATGTATACAGACAGATGCCCGTATTAAAAGAGAGGCTCTAGCACATCGCATTAAAGTGGGAAGGGACAGGGCGATATTTGTGTGGACAGCTCCGTGCTGACAGGCGACCAGCTCCTGTGTGGAATAATGATCCAATGTCATCCAGTGTTTCTGATCTCCGCTCTTTGCATTCTGTCCATGTTAAGGCACGCCGGATCGCAGGGGAAATAAATAAATGATCAAAGTCAGTATGGGGAGGTGTGTACAGTTTTACCAATGCGGGGCTACATAAATGGTTACAGCATACAACCTCTAAGATTTCCCACTGGCATCTGCATTTACTCATGCATACGCTATACAGCAGTTTAACAGTGTATAGGTAAAAACCTGGACTAAAAAAACAGCAGGATTGTTGCCGCAATGTCATTCAGGGATTCTCTACTCTTAAGCAGGATTTGATCAGAATCCCCGCCCCATGTAAGCACAGACTGAAAAAGTCAGTGCGTTGCTGTGCTAGGAATTCCCCTGGCAACGTCAATGACCAACGAGCTGCTAATAATCACATTAGATTCACTGAAGACTGGCAGGCAACAGAGTAGTCAGATATGGACAAAACATGTCAAAATGTCTCAAATCTAATAGCAACTTCCATGACAAAATACTGGACTGGAAGTGTATTTAAATAATAGAAATAATGTTATATATTTATAGTAATACGATACAGTAAAAACCTCCAATATCTGAACAAATTCAACTGAAAAGGAATGAAGTCTTATTGCACAACACGTCTCTGTAGGATATTCCTTTTTGACCTTGTTTTCCAGGTTTTGATTCTTCCAGAGCCTGAACATCCAGCGACATCGGGGCATTTGGCTGAGGGGAAAGTCATGAGCTTGGCGGCACAAAGTGCATATTCAATGGGAAAGACCAGCCATTTTGTGCCATCTGCCCTCCCAGTCTCATTGGTCTATGGGCCTCTGCGTCTTGTTTTCCTGTGCAACCTAAGATATTCTTGCTGCGGAAACAGATTTCTGCAGGTTTGTACAGACAAAGAGGTTTGCAGAAAAAACGGATCGGACTGCACAGTGTGTTGCCTTGTGGAAAAGTATCTCCATGTCCTTTTCTGGTTCATTGCCGTTGTTCCCATCTCCATGCCAACATCTCGTGGTCAAATCTTCAAAATGAACGGTTTGGCGGCTCGGCTTGCTGAGCTTGTTAAGAGGGTCTGCACCTTTCTGGCCAAACGCTTTCTAAATCCTCAGATTCCATCGCTGTTGCACCGCAGCAAGTGTTCTTGTTGTTTTCGTGAGTTTTTTTCACCGCTATTTCCAGTTTCCCTAGGTTACGGTTACCTCTTTAATCTTCATGCATCCCCACTGCCATGGAGTGTGAATAAATGAACAATACAAAGCCGCAGTGAGTGAACACACATTTGTATGCAGCGCAGTGTTCAACTGTGTTTATATTTCGGGCGAGTTTGACTTTGTTGTTACTCTACTGCCGGTTTTAGGATATAACTTACCTTAGGATGAACTTACTGGTGGTTGATTTTGCCATCTCATAAACTTAATTGCAAAGCACAGAAATGTTCATAGGGAAATATTTCAAATATATTGTATACATGTAGTAGAAAAAAGTCCCATGTCCGAAAGGCATCTTTTCTTCTCTCTGTCTGGGAGAAAGAAAAAGCTCTGCTTGTTCCAAGTGGAATAGTGCAGTTGAGCATGACTGGGATATCTGATATAGCGGGATGATACATGGCCTGACTGAGAACCAGAAAAGAACCATTATTTTCAGCTCGTGCCATTCAGAAGACATTATCCAACATGCTGCGATGGGAAAATGAATCACAGGCATGCAGATTGGGGAGAAGGGAGCTTAATATTAGAAATCAGAAATGCTGCTGATTTTCTTAACCATTTCAGGTATACTAAAAACTTTAGTATACCTTATTATTACCTTATGATTAATGCAAGCAGTTTTCTTGTCAGTATTTTCTTTTGAAAATGTGCGTCTATTTGCCTTTCAACAGCATATTGTGACCCATGACCTCAATTATGCACCGATGCATTTCGGCGCTAAAGCAAGCCATTCAAGTGGACGGAGCTCATCGATGCCTTCAAATGACCCTCGTGTCGAATTCCTGAGTGCACTAAAACGTACGGGGGGAATGTGGAGTGTTTCTTTCCGGGGGATTTCATTCAGAAGGCTGCGGGGAGTCTTGGAGAACAGTGCGGTGGGGAAAACAAACAGGCTGGGTGACCTCAGCTGAGAATGACAGTATATCCTGAGGGACTGCCGTTTCTGATCCGCTTCTCTGTGCTCTTCACAGTGTGAAAAGCCTTTTATGATTCCCCCTGTTCCATATCTCTGAAAATGGAGTTCAGCTTTCCCATACCATGCTCCCATCAGCAGCATTTCCACAATATTCACAAACAAAAGATAATCCAGTATGGAGACGGCATGCTTGAATTTTTAAAAACACACCGTCCGTATAAATTAGTTGAATAAAAACAGCACATTTGTAACAAACTGCAGTTATTACAGTACTACTACAGTACTCTCTCTCTCTCTCTATACACACATAGAGAGAGAGAGTGAGAGAGAGAGAGAGAGAGAGAGAGATAATAAGGTTGGATAATAAGGAATCCACCAAGATAAAAAATCTCTTCCTCTGATACACTTCATCCATCTGATAAATTGTAAGATATCTGAATATATCATCTCAATAAAAGCCCACAGAAAGCGTTCTACTCCCTAATATGTGTAACGCAGGGAGTGAAGGCTGTGCACCCTTGAAAGCAATCTCCTAATCCCGCTGTGAAAGTGATATCCGTGTTTTCTCTTTCATCGCTGATAGATGTATTGACCCTGGCCTCCGAGAGTGCAATAAAGCAAGGAGATACAGATGTGGATCCAGTTTTCAAGATTTAGAGAAAGGATAATATACAGCAGTGTAGAGTGCGGAGCAAGAAATATGACCCTTAAAGTTCAATTAGAGAGAGTGATGCTGATAGATGGATGTCGAGCCAAAGTGGATTGAATTGGCCTCTACCTCTCAAAATAAGAAGAGACTGGCTTGTGTGATGAATGATGACATTTATTTGATTTGGGAGATATTACAGTAGGTACTGTCAAGAAATATAAATGGATATAGTGGCACAATCATATTTTGCCCAAAGACCAATACTCTTTTGTGGATGTGCAGCAAGGACGGTAAAGTTATGAGGGGCAGACAGTTGGCAGCGAATGGATGGTGGAGAAACAAATCTTATTCTTTGTCAGTTGGGCATTGTTCACAAGGTAATTCTGTGGAAGCGTTATCAGATCCACAAATATGTGAACTATGGAATGCAGCTGAGCTATTTCTTCCCTTGTCTGCTTATTTCTATGCTCAAGATATCTATGCTCAAGCTTTAATACACTGCGGTATACACATTGTTATACCATGGTCTGGGTGAATACTGATTGGCTGCAGGGTGTCCATTAATTCCTGATAATGGACACCTACTAAGTAGTTCCAGTGAAACTGTCTGTTCACCGTTCTAAATTAATGCGCTGGCTACGTAGTATCAGCCTGTATCTAAAATGAGTAACCATAGCAACAGGGACGCAGTCAAAGCCTCCGTTTACAATTTATTGCAACACGTTGTTCGTGAAAATCTTGATATTGATTTGGGGACAATGACATGGCTGGATAGCTAGCTAGTCTTGTTGTTAAACATACTGTCAAATTACTGTTTGTCAACCGTACGCAATGTTATTGACTTTGAATCTTGCTAGCATAACGTTAGCTTTCTGGCTCATAGCTGAGCCAAAGGGTTCTATGAGCTGAGCTGACTAGAAATATCTCCCGTTGCCAAGTCGTATCTAAGGTTCATCCTATTTACTGGAGTAGTGAACAGTGTTTCCATTGCATAAGAACCTTATGGGATGGTAATGGTTGTTCCAGGTATTAGTCAAACCCTCAGGTGTTACCAGGGAAAACGATTTTGATTACAAAACGCATGAAAATATAAATTAATGGTCTTAATTTTTTTTTCTTTGGCAAGTGACCATGGTATAAGTGGGATAATGCCCTTCGAGGTGTCCATTATCAGGAATTAATGGACGACGGGGAGGCCAGAACCGTCCGATGTGCAGCGGAGGACGGTTGCCTCCCTCATCGGGCATTATCCCTTACATATCTCAGCAATTTCAACAGCAAGGATGATATAATTAAAGCTACAACTTTTCACCTTGAGGCAAGAAGTGTGTCGTTAGGCCCGCCCTCCTCCTCCTCCTCAGTTGGTCACATTCCCGCCCCAGCACTTGTCACTCATGTTGAAGAGCCTTGTCATCTAGCCTGAGGCAAACGGTATCCATAGAGAGCCTAAGTCCCTCCCCTTCCGGTGGACCACCATGGGACCTTATTTTGGAAAAAATATGTACGGTAGTCAACGGCGAGAGACAAATAATTGTTTGATCTCGTTTGAATTGTGCCATGAATTACACATATGATGTTTTGTCAATTTAAAAGATAATTTTGCAAGTCAAGAAAGTTGCAGTTTGTTGTAAAACTGTTGAAGTATAAGACTGTGAAAATACGTAATTAGAAAGACTACACACCCAAAAGTCACGTAAGTGATGTCATAACTTTCTCTCTCCACAAGCTACCCAGAGTCCCTCTCAGATAGCAGTAAGTTAGTATTATACACAACCTGGAAGGTAGACAGTAAGAACGGATTTAAACTGGTTTAGGATAGTTTTAGTACAGTGGGGGCTAACGTTAACGCGATGCCTGTGTGTTTCGTATGTTTCGTTCCATGTTGGTGTCGGTGACGTATATTGTGCGAGACGAGAGATGTAGTTCACTGAGCGGTTTCACACAAAACTAAACGTTACTTTACTGTTTTACGACAAACTGCGACTTTCTTGACTTGCAAAATTATCTTTTAAATTAACAAAACGTCATATGTGTAATTCATGGCACAATTCAAACGGGATCAAACAATTATTTGTCTCTCGCCGTTGACTACCATACATATTTTTTCCAAAATAAGGTCCCATGGGGAACAGCGGAAGGGGAGGGACTTAGGCTCCATGGTCTGGGTGAATACTCGATTCTGATTGGCTGCAGGGTGTCCATTCATTCCTGATAATGGACACCTACTAAGTAGTTCCAGTGAAACTGTCTGTTCACCGTTCTAAATTAATGCGCTGGCTACGTAGTATCAGCCTGTATCTAAAATGAGTAACCATAGCAACAGGGACACAGTCAAAGCCTCCGTTTACAATTTATTGCAACACGTTGTTTGTGAAAATCTTGATATTGATTTGGGGACAATGACATGGCTGGATAGCTAGCTAGTCTTGTTGTTAAACATACTGTCAAATTATATTTACTGTTTGTCAACTGTACGCAATGTTATTGACTTTGAATCTTGCTAGCATAACGTTAGCTTTCTGGCTCATAGCTGAGCCAAAGGGTTCTATGAGCTGAGCTGACTAGAAATGTCTCCCGTTGCCAAGTCGTATCTAAGGTTCATCCTATGTACTGGAGTAGTGAACAACGTTTCCATTGCATAAGAACCTTATGGGATGGTAATGGTTCTTCCAGTTATTAGTCAAACCCTCAGGTGTTAACAGGGAAAAAGATTTTGATTACAAAACGCATGAAAATATAAATTAATGCTCTTAATTTTTTTTTCTTTGGCAAGTGACCATGGTATAAGCGGGATAATGCCCTTCGAGGTGTCCATAATCAGGAATTAATGGGCATTATCCCTTACATATCTCAGCAATTTCAACAGCAAGGATGATATAATCAAAGCTACAACTTTTCACCTTGAGGCAAGAAGTGTGTCGTTAGGCCCGCCCTCCTCCTCCTCTTCAGTTGGTCACGTTCCCGCCCCAGCACTTGTCACTCATGTTGAAGAGCCTTGTCATCTAGCCTGAGGCAAACGGCATCCATAAAGCCTACACAGGCGTTGAGGAAGCAGATGGCGAACACAGCCAATCTCTGTTGTTGTTGCTGTGACTTCCCACTCTGTGGCCGCTAGCCTCACCTTGATAGCCACAAGCCAGCTCACTGCTAGCCACGCCCACAGCAAGTGGCATACGCCCCAAAATGTCCCAAACATCATTGAAAAGACATGGGATTTAAGCATGTTTGTGGTTACAAGCACAAATTTTGACCCTATTTTGCTGAGGGAAAACATCTGTTAAAGCTACACTAAGCGATTTTTTCTGACCACTAGAGGGTGACAGAAACTGCAACACATTTTGTAAACACACACAGCAAAGCTAAGGGGGACAGAAGCCCTTAAGGACAAACCGTGCATAAAGGCTAATGGCTAAAATAAGCATACCTACGGAGAAATATCACCAGTTACCAGTCTCGCTTTGCCAGATTTTTCTCCCGCTGAAGGTTACATGTCCCACAATGACAAGTGAAGAGGCAGGTAGCAAGTTTACTAGTTTAACAAGTTTACTTGCTCGCTTCATGGATTCCACCATTACCAGATTTTTTTTCGGGGAGGGGAGGGGAGGGAGAGAGCGCCGCTTTTAAACAGCGAGGGAGGAGACAAGCTAGTTTTTAAAAAAAGGAAAAGCTACGACTCGGGCCGAATGTGACAACAAGCTTTAGAAACGAGGTGAAAACAACAACACAGCTGGTCCGGTGTGTGGCTATTATCATTACGTCTCACAGAAATCTCCACATAAGCTAGCACACGTTAGTTTCAGGATTGGTTAAAACAAATGCTTATTGCAGGTTTAAACAATCTAAAATGAAATTTGGTTCCATTATTACTGAGCTTATCTCTGTTTGGCATCTCACAGAAAAGTTCTGTAAAATGACTCCCAACTGGTCCCTTCAATAGGACATATTTCTTAATGCTGGTCTCCAGTTGGGTGGGCGTTCGATATCATTTCCCCAATGGTCTAATAACGGTGTTCATACACTCTCGGATATTTCTGGGGCTGAGGGTCTCCGCTCATTCCAAGACATCCAGAAACACTTCAGTGTGGGAGGGCAGGGGGTGTGGTATCGCTTGTATTTATTTTCTCATTTGTCCACCTTTCCTTTTTCTTCATTCTTCTCTTTTTTATTTTATTTATTACAATCTTAGATCGAAAGGAGATTGACATCTGTTTTTCGTTATCTCCTCTCTGGTCCCAAATTAATTTATGACCACATCCCTGTTTTATGCGAAAATATCAATGAATAGTATTGTTTGGGTTTTTCAGTGTAACTTGTTTACAGGTTTATGGAGTCAGTCCCCATTGCTTTCCAGTGGGGATTCCTGTTCCCCTGTGACTGTTTCCAGCTTTGTGCTGTGCTAATCACAATATTCAAAATAACAAATTATTGCCCTCTGAAAATAAAACTTTTAATTCAATCGTTTGGTCTTGTGGTTTTCCTTTGTGCTATATGCATTTAGATGTGAACGTTGAATAGCAGGTCAGTAGATGGAAGCACCACTAGTCATGGGAGGTCAGCTACTGTCAGGCCTCTATTGAAGGAAAAGGGTGTGTGAGGATGAGTTGGACATTATGTGATTAAGATGCCATTTTTGGACTATACTGTATACATATATATATATATATATATATATATATATATACATATAAAGTACATGAGATGTATATATTATAATTTATGCTATATTATATACCTATGAGTCATTTTCATTGTTTATTTTAAGCAGTGGAATTCTGGATATCAGAGGCCATAGTTGCATCATAATGGTTCTACACAACTTGTCAGATCTGTGTCTGGATGTCATTCTGTGGTTGGTGTTGCAAGCATTGCTTTCCTAGTATTTTCCAGTATTTTTCATATTTTTTACTCAAGACGTCATTCAACTTACTGAGAGAATCTCCAAATCTGTGTACCTTCTGTTTAACTAGTCTAGACTAGTTTTACACCTGCAAGCAGACGGGATTGAGGTGAGTTGGTGACTTCCTTTTCTGAAGTGAAGGTGATACTGTTGGAAAGTATTGAAACATTTCACTCAATTAAAAATAGTAGCTTACTATTACTCCTTGGGCTTTTTACCCAAGTCTGAGGTAAGAGTGAGAGTATACTTTTCTATAAAGTTCAAATAAATTAGTGTAATTAGTATTTAATAAAGTATCTGACTGTTTTCTCTCTGTTCCCTCCACCTGCTCTCGTCTCCCCTCAGCTTTCTTTCACGATGACAACTCGTCGTCCAAGACGCCTCCAGCCCGCTCGTCCCCTCTCGGTCGCTGTTGCGCCCCAGCAGGAGCCCCGCAGCAGCAACTACAAGCTGCAGGCCGTCCTAGGAGAGGGGAGCTTCGGAAAAGTGGTTCGGTGTCTAAAGCTAGACACCAACGAGAGCGTGGCTGTGAAGGTGTTGAAGGATAAAGAGGCCTACGTCCGTGAGGCCGAAAAGGAGGTGGGCCACTTAAATGTTCTTGATTTGCTTGAGTAGCATTTGTCCAGCTGGTCAGATTCTACTTGACCCACTGATGAAATTGATTATGTCATATGTGAACTAAACATTGATCACATAACCATCTCTAACTCTTTGTGTACTCGCAGGTTGCCATGCTGAAACAACTGCGCCATTTGGACCTGGACAAGTGCCACATCGTAAAGTGGCACGACTGCTTTACGCTGAAAGGACACACTTGTCTGGTGTTTGAAGAGCTAGACATCAGCCTGTGGGACTACATGAGGGAGAGGAGGTCCAGCCCTCTGCCTCTGAAGCAGATTAGGCCGATCGTTCAGCAGGTACAGTGGATGTAGTTTTCACAACTAGATTGCAGACCGATTGAAACGATAAAGCCAAATATAGAGAAAATCTGAAAATGAATCCTCAACTTTTGTCAGAGAGAAATCAAAATAAATAGCTTTTTCAATGTCCAACTATGGCATCAACTCTACATTTCTATATTGTACCTGCAGCTTTCGATGGCGTTGGACGGCTTGAGGACTGTGGGAGTGATCCACACGGACCTCAAGCCTGACAACGTCATGCTGGTGAACCGCCTGAAAGAGCCAATCCAGGTCAAACTGATAGACTTCGGCTTGGCCATACCAACATCAGCGGCAAAGATCGGCTATGTTTGTCAGCCCCTGTACTGGAGGTGAGATCTCTAAAGCCCTGCACTGATACTGTACTAGTGTCTGTCTCCTACAGTCAATAAGCAGTAAATAAGAGGCTGTGTCACATATGTCTCATGTTGTATACTCTTCTTCGTCCCTCAGGTCTCCAGAAATCATCCTGGGCCTCCCGTTCAGCGAGGCCATAGATATGTGGTCTCTGGGCTGCGTGATGGGTGGCCTGTTCCTCGGCTACTCGTTCTATACAGGGATGTGTGAATATGATCTGGTCAGTAACATTCCTGTCTACTCTATTCCTAATAGATCTAGCACTGCTGCTTCCATAGATACTCTTCCTGAAAGATCTCCAGGAGCCGATCGCAACGGACACATCTCCAAAACCTCGTGGGATCTTGATGTATATTCTAGACTAATGTGACCATGTGTTGTCTCTCCAGCTCCACTTCATCATGCACACCCGGGGAGAGCCAGGGCATCACATGCTCAGTGCTGGAGCAAAAACCGCCTCCTTTTTCAGGAGAGAGGCTCCTCACAACCTGTGGAGGCTCAAGGTACCACAACCACACATCTTCTCATGTAAAAGACAGTAAATGAATGACAGTGACCAAGAGGTGACCTGTCTATGTTTTTCAGACCCCAGATGAATACACAGCAGACACAGGGATAGAGTCTGGTCACCACCTCTTCTATCCCTTCAGCTCTCTGGATGAACTGAGAGAGGTAGGTGTTGTGTTGTACAAGTCAAGACTAAATTGATGAAATTCATCACCTTCGCTGGCTCTGTTTCCATTATCCAGGAAGTTGATTTATCTGGTTTCCTGTTGGACTTTGCTTCTTATTTCCAAATCCAGTTCTACCTGACTACAGATGATGGGGCAGAGGTCGAGGACAGGAGACAGTTTGTTGGTCTTTTAAAACGGATGCTGGAAATGAATGCAGCTAAGAGGATTTTGCCTGGCGAAGTCCTCAGCCATCCATTTATCTCTCTGAGCCACCTGAGTAACAGCAACCACAACTGCTCCCAGTAAGTCTGTGTGTGTGTGTGTGTGTGTGGTTACTGCTTTGTTTAAGTTAGCTGAAGGTGAGTGGTTGACTGATGAATGGATTGATTGATTGTCATATCTCCTCCAGTGGAAAGTCCTCCTCCCTGGCTCCCAGCTTGTGCGTTGGCAGAAGTGAGGCAGCGCCTCCTGTCATCGAGGCTGCAGATGGGCAGAAGTCTCGCTCCTCCTTTCAGCCCGGACGTGGTCGGGCCAAAACCAGGTCTGAGGAGAGAAAGAGGAGGGCCAACCTCCTGAAGAACTCAGAGCAGAAAAGCTCTCAGCCGGCTCGCATGGTGGCAAGGTCTCCACCTAACAACAGCAGTAACAGGTAGGTACACTTTGGAACTTGAGGGAAATAACTGAATGGCATTTTCTACCAAATTTGATGGAGCATTAAATGTTACTTTAATTTGTCTTTGAATATTTTTCACTAAAAGTAACCAAATGAAAATAATCAACTTTGCTTCGATTCCTAAGGAAACTGACTTTGTGTTTATTGTCGTTCAGCAACATCACCTTGACTCCACCTCGCTGTACCGGCCAAACACACCATCACCATCATCACCACCATCACCATCATCACCACCATCATCATCCTCAGACCGACCTCAACTCCCCTCTGCCACCGGCCAACAAGCACCAGATGACGAACACCAGTCCAGAACACCAGGACTGTCACCTTCATCACCATTATCACCATCATCATCACCATCATGTTCACCAATCCATCCTCAACTCCCCTCTGCCACCAGCCGACAAGCACCAGGTGTGTGAGGACCACCAGAACTGTGTCCACCATCATCATCATCACCACCATCATCACCACCATCATCACCTTTCCCCAACGTCTGTGCTGGGAGGAGGAGGAGGAGAAAGAAATGGAACAGGTGAAGTAGGTGCAGGAGGAGAGGTAGGAGGAGGAGGAGGAAGAGAGGGTGGAGGAATGAGAGGTGAAGGAAGAGGAGAATGAGTAGGAGGAGGAGGGAGCGCAAAGAAAGGAGGAGAATTGGGAGAAGGGGAGAAAAAAAAGAAGACAAGGAAGGGGAGGAGGAAGAAAAGGATGAGGAAGGAAGAGGAGGAGGAGAAAGAGGGTGTCTGTGTGTGTGTGTATGTGTGCATGCACTCTTTCAGAAACCTGTCCCACCTGCCTGTGTCTCTACCTGCCTCATCATGGTTCTCGTCTTCTTCGTCTTCTTGTCCTCAGCCAGGCCCGACATGTCTTCACTCTCCCCATCCGTCACACCTCCATCACCCCGTCCCTCAGCATCATCATCATCATAAAAATAAATACAAATGATGATGATCAAAATAATAATCCTTTCTATTCATTTGTCTTAATCTAAAGTCAGTTTAGCCTTCATTTCTGTCTCTGGTCATATTCATTGTACTCTTTGATGTAATTGTAGACTTCATTGCTATCAATTCAGTTTTAATTAGTTTTGAGAGATGTAGTGATTTTTAAACAACCACCAGAAAATAATTAGATTCAAATAACTTTTGGAGAATAATGTTTTGAACAGAATTTCAGTTGGTGTCTGGCAATGGTCGGTGTCACAACATGGAGAATAGAGTCAGAACAGAGTTCATTGAAATTTGTATGGCATAATGTCTATATGGGTCCACAGCCCTGTTATTCCCACACTTTTAAAAGTGTTAACCTTTTGACACTCTTCTAGGGTTAATATTGAGTCTTTGTATAGCTAAACTGTAACACTATTCAACACAAGTCAGTGTTAAATCCTCTTAGCACCAGTGTTAAGAGGATTGTGTTAAGTGTTAAAAATCAAATCTCTCATAGTCTACCTAGCAACTCTATTGGAGTTGCCTCTGATAACACTACAGGGTGTAAATACAGTATTGCACATTTAAATCTTTAAGATTACATCCTCAAATTTCCCAAATAGTTTATTTCCATTCTGACACTGTAGAGGAATCAATAATGACACCCCCCACCCCACAAAAGGAAAACACATTACATACAAAATAAAAGCTAAAAAATGTGACAATGTGGAACAATGTATGCTTTTCAATGCAGATGACAGAACATGGGTCACCTCTCTCCTCAATACACAATCCATTAAAGTGATCATCAAAATAAAGAGTATCAACACAGCCAACTATTATGAAACTTGTTCTTCAATGATAATGATATTACTGATCTTTTTGAAAACCAGGTCTGTTACAACACAAACAAACATATTAATTTGATATTCAGTGCCATCATTTTTCACCCAATTGGTAGTTGAGACATCTGAGTATAAGTTTAAATGTATGCACCACATAATGAAGCCAGCCAATTTTCCAGATGCATCTTGGGTAATGTATCATAAAGTGATGCTTAGGAATCAATCTGTTTTCAGGAAACAATGATTTAAATAGCCTGTGGTGTTCAGAAATCAAATGCTTCAAATAATATGTCATTCCATATGTAACAACAGGTGAGAACACAATATTCACTCTCTGGATAAAAAGGCTCCAATACCAATACCTGTTATCTCTTTCATTTACATCTCCACTTACGCAGAAGACACCATGACTGAACTGCATTCAAACCAAGGTTTCTGCTGCCATCATCCATTTTCAACCCACTTGGTCTGCTTCTTCTCTCTATGGAACCATAATTGAAGCTTTGAATCATCTCTGACAATGTGTCTGTCCAAAGAGAGAGAACGCTGTTTCACAAGATACTGAAAAACCAGTTTCAGTTCATATTGCACCACACCTTCAAGCAAATCATGCATAATATCCACTGCATAGTTTCTGCAGCAGTGGAAATACTGTCATGAATTGAGCATACAAGTTTTCTTAACACCAAATGCTGAGGCCATTGTGGGATTTTCCTGTAGCACATTACAATGTTCCAAATGATGCTCTTCTGAAGGAAAAGTCAGTCCAGGGTGATCCTCACTAAACACACTGTAACTCATCCTTAGTGGTCAAACCCAATCTACAACAATATGTAGCACTAAAGGACTCAAAGCTAAATGATCACCTGTCACCTGAAATACAGACACAAGCACCTTGTTTCAGAAAAAGGTCGCTCTATTCCTGTGCTTTCCAAAACTTTCAAATCATCAGAGGCTTTCGTATTTCATCAAATCCATTTTTCTTCAGATCTTCAGAATGAAAAGGAGCTACAAGATGAATATTCATCAACACAGAGTTGCATCTTGGTGCTAGGTTCTTCAAAATGAAATAAAGCTGATGTACTCCCTTTTTTGAACCTAACGGATGAGCCGTTTCAAAATCATCCATAATACAACTGGATCGGCAGAACATATCGTTGCTGTGAGAATAGAGGATGTTTTTTTGAAATATGAACCATCATTTATGTCTCTATAAATGCATTCTTCATGTTGTTTGATTTGCAAGAAGCTCTCACATACCTCACTATTCTTAAACATGGATTTGAGAGAACCCAGGATACATACATGAACCTGATTGTATACAGCTGTTATTCTGTCTCTACGCACATCCAATCGCACCCAAGAACATGTTCTACAGGTTCAACTATCTCCCACTTCTCATCAAAATATCTCTGGCGCTTTGCTTCTGTCAGCAGCTCTTTCTGAAACACCTGATGCTTGCCATTGGGCTACAACTGAACCACACATGTCTGACGCTTCTCAATAGAGATCTGTGAGGTGACAGGAAAGGTTGGCATAGTATGAGGAAGGTTTGTATGAACTGGCTGAGAATATGAAGGTTCAGTGTCATTTTTTCTTTGAGCGTCACTATTGGCATGAACATTTGGATTAACAGAGTTCTTGTGCGCGGTGTTAAGATACTTCCTGAAGCCACTGTAAAAAGTGTGCAAAAAGACAAAGTACATCCTGGCTCTCCACATTTCAAACAACTGCTGTGGTGTACTTAACAGATAAAACACCTGAACATATTTCAGTGAAACGATGGCAGTCAGTTCAAGTGTCACGCTGCAGCAGTCTTGCTCTAAGTTCCTTGACTCGTGGGCTCTCCTTTGCATTTCCCACATCAATGTTGTACACTGTGGTTTGAATGAATGTGTAGAAGCTGCTCAGAGATTCATCGTAGGACAGACTGAAGACAAAGCGTACCTTGAACAGCTCGTCAAAGGCCGCCACTGATGTTTGACCCTTGCGTGGGATCTGTTGAAGGGTGCTGTTCTTGCGTTCACCAATGCAGAGGAGGAAGGGCTGTCCAGCTTCAACTCTCCCAAGGAAGGTCCAAAGACTTGCTCCCTACCATTAGATGCATTTTATTTCATTTCTTCATCCTATGCCAGCCTACACTTGCAAGATATCATCTTATGCAGATCATTGGGACAACTGTTTATAATATGTTTTTCATTTGGCTCTTGGTCAATGCAGTTCCTGCAGGTCAAAAGTTCACAAGTCCAAAATTCTGATGGGATTAATGGAAGTCCCACAATTTCAGCCTAAAAGCATATTAAATAAAACACAGGCCCACAGTTGATAGGAGACAACATAAAATCTTACATACCGTATTTCCTCTAATAGTGGCCGGTAGTCAATTAAAAGTCTCCAAAGGCCTGTCTCTAATATAAGCCTGCTTCCAATAAAGGCCTGGTACCCTCTGCAGTTGAGGTAAATAAAGGCCCGGGCCAATATTAGAGGAATTACAGTACCCTCAGATATCTTACAAGATGGCTGGCAGATGCTGAGCTGATCTTAGCAGTCTTCTTATGGCCTCTTGAGGTAGGGGGGAGTAGATGTAGTAACAAAAGGATTGCTGACATATCACTGTCCCATCCTTCACAAGGTTAGAAGAAAATACAAGCATAATATATAAATAAAATGTTTCATTCAATAGATGGTGGGGATACTTTAACCTAAACCAGAGTATATGCAACAACAGTCATATAACCGTCTGCGATGACCTTGGCCTTGAAGAATGTGGGCCACTTTGCCAAGTGCCAACTTGCCAGATACTTCCGCTACAAACATCATGCAAAGATCTTGTTCAATCTTAAACAAACTAGAGGCAAGATTGCTCTACTCTGTCAGTTGTATTCAAATTTCGATATTTAGATCAGTGGGTATGTATTACAAATATACACAGTCAAATACAACTGTCAGCACTTGAGCACAAGCACATGATTTTCTTACCAGTCCAGGTGTGTCAAGGAAATGAGGGAAGACCTCCAGGACTGAAGAAGATACATCTTCATCATGCACAAACACACACACACACACACACACACTTTAAATACACCACATATGGCATTCATACAAATATTTCAAAACACCAAACAAGATTATGCATCTAAAATAATGCAACACTTGCCAGATTGGTAATTAATCCAAAAATTATTAAATGTATCTAGAAAACATGGAAAATAAAATAAGACATTAATATACAAACTTGCGTATCCTTTGTCAGAGTATTGATATTGGAGAGTGACAGAGTGACAATTCCAAGTGCACGCTTGATGGTGGGATCCTCCTTTTAAAACAGAGGTTAGTTGTTGTTTTTGAAAAAGTTCAAACAAGAGAGTAACTGAATGGCATACCCATGAGTCTGTATCATGTCCACCACAAGAATGTTCACCATGTCTTTGCGTGTGGAGTCTGTCAGCGTCTTAGTTTTTTCATATTCACTGATGATGTCCTCCCATTGGGTTGGTCTGGAGAACGGCATTGACCATCTGAGAAAACATGATACATTTTACAGCATTTTCTTTATGTACCAATAAAAGAGCACTTGGCATTATGAGAGCAAGAACAAAGCCTAGACCTGTGTTCAATGGCCTTTACATTTAAAGCTACACTAAGCGATTTTCTGACCACTAGAGGGTGACAGATACTGCAACACACACACACACACACACACAGCAAAACTGCTGGGCTACAGAAGCCCATTAGGACAAACCGTGCATAAAGGCTAATGGCTAAATTAACCTACGGAGAAATGTCGGCGGTTACCAGTCTCACTTTGCCAGATTTTTCTCCTGCTGAAGGTTACATGTTCCACAATGACAAGTGAAGAGGTAGGTAGCAAGTTTGCTAGTTTAACAAGTGTACTCGCTCGCTTCTGGGAGGGGAGAGCGCTGCTTTCAAACAGCGAGGGAGGAGACAAGTTAGTTTTAAAAACTACAACAAGCTTGAGAAAGTGGGTGGAAACAACATGGTTTCTCAGTGTGCACTTTAGGCTGATAAAATGGGTGTATTTTACATAGAAATCTTGCCTATTGCAGCTTTAAGCTTGTCATTATTGCGTTTAACAACACATTTTTTGAGAGTAAAGCATGTTAGCATACTAACATATACTATAAGAGCCATTCCTGTGTCAATGAAACAAAAGGAGGTTATGTATGAAGTGGAGTCACACCTTTGTTGAGTAGTAACACTCACATGCCCTCCCTTTCCCCACCTCAATTTTTGTTCTTGCACCTTATACATTCTGGGGCTAAAATACTAATGAATTTCAAGCTTGAAGCTGTGAGCAACACTATTCAACCCTCCAACCCCTCTAGAATTATGTGCATTCACCTCGTCTGTGCGTAAAAAATAAATCTGCCTAAGTTAGATCTGAATAGCTTCCAGCTTTAATAATTTAGTAGCCCCTCATGGAACTCTGCATGATTCAGCAGCAGCAGCAGCAGAGCCGGCATGGAGGTACAGGACTCCACCACCTGGGTGTGTGAACGGTGCCGACAGGGAAATCCCTGTCTAATGATTCAACATCCACAATAACCTTTAGGGGGATGAGTCCTTCAGAGATCTCAGGCTCTACATCTCTTGGGGAGAAAGAGAGAGAGGGCAGATGGAGCAACAGAACAGAAGAAAGAACAGAAGTTGAGTGGGAAGGGAATGACTACACTTTATAAAACTCTGAGAAACTTCAGTTACACGAATCACCTCTGTTTGCCGGTGATGTCTCGCCCAGGACCTTTTCATTCTGCCTTGGGCTCCTGGGCCTCTGCCAGGAGCTGCTGCCTGTCCTCTGTACTGCTGCAGGATGAACACAAGCCAGCCAACCAAACAGCCAGCCATCCAGTCAGCCACCCAACCAGCTGTCCAGCCAGCCACCCACCTAGCCAGCAAACCAGATAGCCAGCCAGCCAGCCAGCCAGCCGGTCAGTCAACAAGTAATTCAGCCAGTCAACCTACCAAACAACTATGCAGCCACTTAAGCGTCCAACCAGCCATCCATCCAGGTAGCCATCTAGCCAATCAGCCAGCCAGCCAACCAACCAGTCAGCAGGTCAGCCAGCCACCCAGCCAGGTAACCAGTTGTCCAGCCAACCAGACTCTCCTCATTAGCCCCATCCCAGCTCTCCAGATGGACCCAAATATCATTTAGTTTTCCCAGCAGCTTTCTTCACTCTGAGCCCCCCGAGCCTCCTCCTACCCCATCTCCCTCCTAATTACTCATGCAATAGATAAATAGACAGCTCCATTACCAAGGCTGTTATGGGCAGTATAAGCCCGAGGCACTGGCGGATTTTGTGGCCTTGATGTTTATCTTTTTTTTTTCCACTTTGCACAGCAGTAACATACTGGGATGCGGTCCAGTTGGACAAAACAAACCAGAGTTCGAAATAATAGCCTGCTGTTTGTCTGGTCTGTCTTGGTTGATACATGGAACCAGAAGCACTATGAGTGCCTCAGGTCCTGCCTGCCAAAGCTGTTGGTGATGCTGTTCACATGTTGCTATCTAGGGCAGCTCTGGGTAAAAAGAAACACAAAAAACACCTATCGAGCAATGTGCAATCTTTGTGGACGTACCTCTCATATCTCACACGGTACGGAGCGGCGCATTGCTATTCAGCGGCTACACCTCTGTCTTAGCCAAACCAAGATGTGAAGTGATCAAATCTCTCTTAAACTGAGGACGAGCAAGGGTACGGGAGGGTGATATGACAGCCCATATGAGGAGACCTGGCAGAAATCTCCCTGTGAAGAGAGATAAAAGGGGCAAGTAAAGCGTTGGATGCACTTTGGGTTAATTGCGTTTGACAAACAAGTCCATCGCTGCCTGGCGCGCCTCTCCTGAGGTTGCGCTCTGTAAGGCAGAACAAAGTGAGGGATTGGGTGCCGACGAACAGAGGGAATCTTAAAGGCGCGCGCCGGAGAGAGGGCGTTGTAAGGATAGATAGGGGTTCCACTTTGATCGTTGATGAATCTTCAGCTGACGCCTCCTTCCTTCCCGGTCTCCAAGGAGGCTGAGGGGGTTTAATAATTGAGCTCTCATAATATAGCTGGGTGGGGGAGAGTTGAGCTAGGCACAGCAGGAGTTTGTAATGCCTGTAAGTTGTATTGTATCGCTGTCAACTTGAATGCAAACTGTTGTGTCGTACAGCACTTGGCAATGTGCAGCTTTAATCAGATCCATGGATTAAGATGCCCTTGTGTGAAATCACTTCATGTAAGTTTTATACTGATTAAAATTCTATTGTATGAGGGAAATTCACACAACTTACAAACTCCTATGTCATGTATGCTTTAAAGCAGCAGACTTACTCTTACTTACTCTACTATAATACTTGATATAAGAGGATAGAACAAAAGGTCAAGGCCCGTTGGTTTTTCAGCCACTGTTCTCACTTGAGAAGCGATGGCTAACAACTCTTAATAGAAAATCATTTTTATGAGTGCATTTTCATGACACGCCAGCCATATATTTCATGTCCCCACTTAAATGTTTCACATGCCACAAAGATAATGGGTTAGATGTTCCCACCCAAGCATTATGAGCAGCAGCCACTAATGTAAAAGGAGAGGCCATTAAGGGCTAGCTGTGCTCCCAAGGAGAGAAACAGAAAGGGAACTGGGAGAAAAAAAAAGGAAAGAAAGAGAAGTAGATGAATCACATCACAGACATAGAAATGTACAGCTCACTTAACATTCGCTACCACACTCCCACTTTAAATCAATACAAAAACCTTGCTCTTTCCCCCCCCGCCAACCCCAAAGTAAGACTTAATGGCTCTGTATAAATTCCCCCCTAAAGATGGTAAATGTCCATCTCTCCTGGTGATGCTTTGGCATCTTCATTTTCTATTCTATCACCTACATCCATGTAAGTTTATTGTCCCAATCGTTTGTGGGGGATTCATTTGCATTAAAATGATATTGGCAGCCATGCCTGGACAGCTGGACACTGCTGTTACCCGCAAATCCCTGCTAGTCCCTGTTTGGGAGCAATAATACTTCCAGTTTGCTCAGAATAATTTTCAGACAGAATTAGTCTGACTCCCTCAAGCTAGACACGCATGCCAGAGCAGACTGTAAATGAGACTGAATGAAGCTCTGTTCATCCTGGAGCCTTGGGACAGAAATGTGAATGCCTAATGGTGTTGTTTTTACTGAGAGATTGGAATCTACATATGGCCCCAGTCATTCGGTGAGCCATTCAAGGCAGTCAATGAGTCTGTCAGTCAATTTCTCTATCATATTTTCTCCCTCGCACACTCACTCGCTCGTTCACTCGCTCATCCGACCCTTCCCTAACTCACTCACACCCGCTCTCACTCAGCGGGGTAACAAGTCCCTATAGGGCGGTGTGAAAATGACTTCATATTATCTCTCAGCCAGATCAAATTATGGTTCAATTGATCGTACAGAAACCATTTCCTCTGAATGCATAATGGATCGGTCATGTCAGAAATATCATGCGCTGGAATGGCTCCCTTTGCGCCTACGTTCCTGTTTCCCTCAAAAACTGTTACACCGGTACATTAAAACAGTCAGAAGCTGATGACAACCCATCAGGCATTGTCTGTCAGTCTGCTGAGGAAGGTGTGTGTGTGTGAGAATGTGTGTGTGGAAGATGGCTTGCACCAATGGAGACAACCGGTGTAAATATAAAAAGAAATCTCTGTAGTCTTCTACAGCTGCTACCTGCATGGTTTCATGATATCAGTCTGATAGCAGTTCAATACAGTTTAAAAAGCTGTTTTAATATGAATTGTTTTATGAAATAGCAAAATTTCATTGCTTGCTCATAGCACAGACTATAGGGGACTGTGGGATTTGTTAATGTCAGGCAAACATGAAAATTTCTGGTTATGCTCAAGACACTGAAGACAACCAGCAATTAATGCAATATCAATAAACCAATGTCCTGACCTACATTTTAAACTATATCTCATCTGCTTCGGAATTTTCCTCAGTGCAAACACACAAATCATGAAATTCATTCTTTTAATAAGATCAGCAATACGTTTTTGCCATTAGGACCTGTATATCTTTCTGATATCAATTCAAAACACTTTCCAAAGCTGTCTCAGTGTGTTTTTTTCCTGTTCCATAATATCATACTGTTAAGTATTTGTGCGCGTTGGGTTGATGTTGAACCTGCATGTCATATAAACCTAAGGGGTTGAACTTGACCGCCTCCTCCACACCCATACAGTATGCCATAGGTGCATAGGTATAATTGGATGTGTACTCGTTCAGTGTGTGTGTGTGTGTCTGTCATAAATTGGAGATGTGATCACATCTTTTCTGACAGCTTGGGGCTCACAGCAGGTTTGCTGGATTGATTTGGGGGGTCACAAAGGCTGCCATCGACGTACCGTAACTGTGGGCCTCGGTAAGCTGCTGTCTCCTTTGTTGTTGTTCCACTCTAACGGGACCTCTCGGCTTTTCTGCTTGTCTGATCACAACTACTGTAAACATCTGATACCTCCAGAGTGACGTGACCTCTCACATGTCATCTCCTCCCCTCCCTGCGTGCTGCTGCTGCTGTCCAAGACGCCTCATTACGATGACACCCGTTCAGTTTAGAAAATGCAGACGTTGCTGAAGCTTGATGTCCGGTGCATACCTTAAAGGAACGTTTATTCATTCATTTTCTTCACCCACTCTAATTCAGGGTCACAGGGGGCTGGAGTCCATCCCATTTGTTATGTGGCGAGATGTAAACAGACTCAGCACATTTTCCTTTTTTCATTTGCCATTCATTGCCAAATTTGATGGTCATTTTATGCCCTTTTTGGAAGCTCTAAACAACCAAACCATGTTCACTTTGGTAGTTGTACAAACCTAGATGGAATTTTGACTGACTTGAGTTGAATAGATAGTGACAGAATTTTCATTTTAGGGTGAACTGTTGCTTTAACTCATTATCCCCTGGTAGTTTGAGCAACATTGTTCCTATTCCATGAGTTATGAATACCAAAAATGTTTTGCAGCTGTGGGCTGGATTGACTTTCATACTGTACAAATGTGACAGGGGTAGCGCCTGTGATTGAGTATCAGAGTGTTTTGTGGGTTTTGTGTTTTTATGCTGCATGGCTCAGCAACCTGTTCCCTTGGTTCCGTTTACACGGTTAAATTCTCCACCAGAAATTAATTTTGTCTGGTAAAATTGCGCAAACGCTGCACGTATGCCAAAGCCTGGGAGGCATCTTACCACTTGTGGTGCAGATTGATGAATAAACAAATAGACTAATGTTGTAATTTGATGATCTGCAGGTGCTCGCGGAGGTGTTCTGGCCTTTGCAAATAGAGTAGACTAAAATCTGGAGAAAGTGACGCCATTGGAGGCCTTTACCACCGGCCTCCACGAGCTCGGAATCAATTGATCTCCCTAATGAGGGCAAGATTAATGAGCTCGTTCATTAGTATCACATTCAAAACTTTTCGTTCCTACTCGGCAGACCTGCATCAAACTGCAAAATCTGCACGAGTGTGTCGATTCTTCAATGCGGCAAAGTGCTTAATGCGTAGTTAAAACGACAGCATGTGAGCAGTTTTCCCACTTTTAAATAATATCTCTGAAAGCCGAGGGGAGAAAAAAAAATCTTCCATTTGTGTGGGTATACAGTCCACTTGGGGAGCGTCATTAAGCTGACAATGATCAACGCCTTCATTAGCGGTGCTGAATGGCCTCCATATTCGAGGAATTTTCAGAGCATGCAGCCCGTGCTGATCCATCCGCCGAGTAATCGATTAGAGATGTCAGGCCATAACGCAAAGTCATTTCTCCATAACTCCCCGCAGACACTCGGGAGAAATCAAGTGACTCTGTCTGAATGTTTTATAGGGAGAGCAGCTGCTTTTGTGCCAGCAAGGAAGACTTTCTGGTGGGACTGTATGTGACTGAAGGACTGCTCTCCAAGAAGAAATGTAGTTTTTCAGTCGCTCTTTGACTGCAGTCACACTGGAACACATTTAGGGCTGTATAGCAGTGGTTCTCAACGTGGGGTCCGGGGACCACCAGGGGTCCTTGAGGGGGTTCCAGGGGTCCCCAACAAATTGATAAATCAAGTGAACACAATCACAGGATGTAGAAGAATGACTATTTTGATCATAGTTTCACTGTTATCTCTCTACCTACAATACAGATAGTCATGGAATTCTGGACAAAATCATATCTAACAATAAAAATATTCTCAGATTTGGGTCCGAGAGACGAAATCTCATCAAAATGGGGGTCCGTGGCCCTAATGTGGACTAAATTAGGGGTCCTTGATATGAAAAAAGTTGAGAATCACTGCTGTATTGAACTGTTTTCAGCAACTTTTGGGTGCTATACACTTGAAAAAGAGCTGGAAGTGACTAAAAAGGTCCAAACAACTGTTAGTGTCATGCAGGAGCATTGTTGTTTACAGTGATGGGCCGCCTGGTTGGAAGGCATGCATACAGCTGCCGCCACATCAACTATTATATTCTCGTAGCTCATGCAGATGCTCGATGTTACCCGGCACCAGATGCTAACCTCCCACCCGTATTCACAGCAGAACATGCTAATCGCAAAGCAGCATTCACAAACTTCTCATGAGACGAATCCTGACAAGTTCAAACTGATCAATTGAACGACTGAGATAATTAAATAGATATCAGTCAACGCTGTTTTACCCAATTTATTGTCTGAATAAACACAGATTTCCCTTTGAGCATATTCCACTTATGCTTTGAAATGAGACTGTTAGTATTACTTCCCTTTGTGTTGCTATAGTGATAAATGTGGTGACTCTGCTTCTGCTTAAAGTGAAATTAGATTTCAGACAGGCTTATGAATCAAACACACCCTGCCATATAGCGCTGACTAATGGGACTCATCAAGTGGATTGGGATGCGTTTGGAGTCTGCGCTTCTGACAAAGCAGAAGTGTTTGTGTAACTGCCAGGTAAATAAACACCTGTGAAATTAGAACAGTGGGAAATTCCCTAAAAAGGCAGAGATGTCAACTCCTAGATATCAAACTCATAACTTTCTCACTCACGCAATTGATTCATCCTCCTCTTAAATCCTGGCGAGAGGCAGAGAGGATAGAAGCGGCGCAGCAAGGTAGAGGACGAGGAGATCTAGTGCAGATCAAGGCTTCAAGGGTAATCATATTTTCTTTAGTTTTACAGTGCCAGGGAATGTTTTATCACACTATAACTTTTTTTACTGGTCTCTTAAGAGTGCCATCATATCTCACCTTCGGAAAAACTTTGTTCTGCCTCCGCTGCTAGCTGTGAAAGATGTAGACATTTGTGTTTCTCCAATAATAAGCCAGAGATCTGCTTTGCCCCTGCAATTTTTTAAAATGACTTATCACTGTATTGGGGGGGGGGGGGGGGGCTCTCCAGTCCTCCATATACAGTAATCTGTATCAGTGAAGGAAACACATGCATACTGGTCTAACATGTAATCTATCTGTCCATCCATCTCAATCACCCCTGTTATTTGACAGATGGCATGCTGCACAGGTTCAACATCAACCCAACATGCAGAAATATCTAACAGTATATTACGGCAAAAAAACAAGCACACATTTTTCAGAATGTGATATTATGTGATATATTGGTAGAAATTCATATTCAGCCCTGGAAACTGTTTTGAACTGACATCAAAAGGATATTTGGGTCCTGATTTCACAAAATGAGGCAGCTAGCAGTTATGGGTGATTACTTTCATTTTGAGGCTGTATTTACAGGTTTTCAACATTAGTGCAGGCCGTCACATCAACATCTATTCAACGTCTAAATGTTTGCTGGGATGGATGGATAGCCAGATGAGCCAGATGATGAGTGGCTAGGCACAAAACCATCTCCTACTTTGTAATATGTTATTTACAGCTATAGACAGACAACACATAGGCCTGCATGCATGTGACAATCAGAAAGCCAGACAGACCTAGACACAAACACACATACTCATGCCAGCTGCAGCAACATCCACATAGCCTATCATCCCCCTAATAAGCTACGGGGTCACGTCACTGCCAGAATTCTCTTTCCTCGTCTTCCATATTGATACTGAGAGCTTCTCGGGTGAAGAACTTACCCCAAGTTCATCATCTAAAGGCATCAAGAGTGACAGACTTAGCTCTGGTTGAGTCATCCCGGTATGAATAAGACATCGGCAGGTCACTGAGAGCCAAAATCCTTTCCAATTCAGATTGAACAAGGTCATTTTCTGGGTTGAGTCTTAACTATTTCCTGCGTTATGTTTCATTTATAACCTTAGCTAAAATGTTCAACTTGGGAATAAAGTATTGCTCCCATTCCGCTACAGGGGCTACATTACGTTTGAGATGGTACTTTATGGTTGAAAATGATATTGAGTGATGTTGGAAAATTGGTGATCCATCTTGGTGAGTGCAAACCAGGGCAAGAAATGTACTTCTTTTTTTTTCAGAGGGCATTTTTGCCCCCTTGATCTGATTTTTAGGGGCATTTTGGTATTTTATTAAGCCATGAAATAATACATTGGCATTGCATATTGGCAAATAAACATTCAATTTGGACCACTAAGATTTGTTTTAACTTCTTGGCAGCAGACCTTCCCCTCTCTGTCCCCATCCAGTCCATCTTCCACCCTTCCATTGCTGAGTTTTTTTTTGTTTTGTTTTTTATCATATTGGTTGTTTTATGTTTTATGTTAACTTTAGCTTTAACTTTCAAGGGCATTTTTGCCCCGAGCCCCCGTTAATTTCCAACCCTGCTGCAAACATTTTACAATACCTGGCGAATGGTAGTAAAAATAAATGAAAACACATTGATACATTGATAACATATACAATTTTAATAGTGCTGGCCCTGAAACTGTGGAACAGCCTCCCCATAAATGAACATAAACTGGCCAGCTGAGTCTCAGGTTTTGAGAAATGACCTGATGCTCACTTTCTCTGTCAGGCATTATGTTAATCTCCCATTGTGTTATAATGTGTCTTTTGTAATGGGTGTTTTTTTGCATCATGGTTATATCTGTTTTATGTTTGTTTTAAAATGTGAAGCACTTTTTGATTACAAGTCTAGAAAGGTGTTATATACTTACAATTATGGTGTTTGGACACTGCACATGACAGGCTGTGTTCATGGCGTTACGATAGCTGACCACTAATAAACAGAGAAAAAAAAAATGACACGTCAATTTTGCCGAGCTGCAGTGTCTTGCCGGACTGTCAGAGCGCCCTGATGTGGACGGCCGGCAGCTAGAAGCGGTGACCAGCAGCAGTGGTAATTGTTGTGAGAAGGTGGAGTGGCTTAGAGAGCCAACACAAAATGCACCCTGTTCTCAGAGAGCAGCCCGAGTGACTGATAAAAGGCTTTTCTAGCTGTGAAGAGTGCCGGCCGCCGCATCAAAACCCAGCCTTCCCAGAGGACCCGCTGCTGTTTTTGAAGTGAGGCACAAGCCCGTCCGCGGTGTCACATCGCATTTTCCCTTGGTCGCTCAACCCAGGTCATCATTTTCAATAGCACCATTTTGCCTCTCTCGGCTTCTGAGAGGGCTGTAAGTCTAATAAATGTGGACCGAGGACTTTCTGGAGAGAGATCAATACAGCAACTTTCATTTTTTTTTGGTTTTGTTTTTCGGCTTTCATTCTCGATGTTTGGAGAATAGATACAAACTCGCACTGCTGAAGGGAGCCGCCGTTATGAATCGGTTTCATATTCATGTTTTAAACTCTCCGGTTTCCAGAAGTTGTGCTTGTTTACCTGCTAAATAGACAGAATATAATACTCAGAATCTCACTTTATTTTCTTTTATTCTTTTATAAGTGTACAAAATATTCATAAATATAAAAAAATATTCAATATCCATGGGCAGCTGAATCCAGGTAACAGCTACCAGCTGTTATTGATTTCACCCATTACACTAACACCACTTAGTGTATGAAAGGTCAGATTCAGGTTAGAGGATTTTAAAGCCTTAAGACAATTAATAGGTGGATTGGTTAATAAGGGGTGCAAATCAGTATCAGGATGAGAGTGATTGTAATAAATTTTACACTGAATGTATAGAGCATAGAGTTGCACATTGCCATTATAGTCTTAAATGTTTATCAAATAAGAATAGGCACTTATGGGTAGCCTTTATTGGGATGCTGATTATAATGTGAACTTTGGCTTTTTGCCACTAGCATCTATTTAGAGCGTTTGAGCAATATCCTGATGCTCCACAAGGCCTTTCTCAACGCAACAACGGCTAATGGATTGGCCCAACTAATAAATAGCATTATTGATCTATGTATGCCTGTGAAAGTATGTTCGAGACTTTTCCGCACCATAAAAGGATCCCATCAGCCTCCAAAGATTGAAGGAGTGGAGAGCTGAGATTCCATTATTCCCCACGCCAACTCTCCTACCATCAGAGCCACTTAGATCTCGCCATAAAGCACCTCAACAAAAGTGTTCAAAATAAGAGGGAAGGCGGGCGTGGAGGAAAGCGGACAGGAGAAGTTCTATCAGAAATCCTTCCCCCTTTTAGATGACTCCGACTCTCTAATCTTGTCGATGTCAAAAAAAAAAACTCCGACATCAATAGCGAGGCTTTCAACCAAAACTGAAAAAATGTGATCAGCTCTTCTTCAGCCTCCCTCTCACTAGTTAGCTATAAGTTTTAGTATTGATTTCAAGATTTTACACTTCAAGGTATTGATCACCGGTAAGGCTCGGTTGCATCTTGCTCGTTGCCACATCGCTGACTCTCTAAGCCCTGGTGAGCTGGACTGCAGCCTCAGATCCTCATTGACGGCCATTTTTATCCGCTCAAAATATAGAGTGATAACAAAAGCTGACGGGGCTTTCTCCATTGGAGCTCCAAGACTTTGGAATAACCTGCCTAGAGGAGATTTGGATTACCATACAAGTGTCTATTAGGCTAAAAAATTCACTCAATTAGCTGTCATCATCACCATCAGCATCACCGCCATCATAATATCGGAAATAGATTTTGGATGCACACACACTATAGTACCTCCTCGCTGCAGACAATTATATCAACCCTCCATTCCCAAGATCTCAACATGACTAAAGGGAGCTTTTATAATATAATCTAGCAGGTTTCTCACACAGTGTCCCTTTATCGCTCAGGACACCTGTCAACAAAACAGCTTCCAGCTCGCCTCCTCTGAGCACACACTACAGCAGATAGAGACATAACCCTGAGTGCAGCACGACAGCATCCCATCATTCAGCAATACACCATTATCCCTCCTTTCCATTCTTCCCCCTGACTCCACTAGACTTTAATCATTTATTAATTTCCCCTGTGGTCCGAGGGAAGGCATCATGGTCTGAATTTAAACTGCCAAGATCAGAGGATTGGAGTGTCACTTTCTCATATGAGAAAGAATAGGGAATGTGCAGCTTTCATCCCAGCAATCAGCCAAATCCACCATGGATAAGCACGGCAATATAGTGGTGAGTGATTGCTCCAGTGAAAGTCTATAAAGAAAAATGGAATCATCCTAAATTGGTTGTGTTGACAAGCTGACAAGCTGTGCCATGTTGCTGTGGCAGACTGGTGGAGGAGTACGGAATATATGGTCCATTTCCGCAGAAAACAGGTTTGTATTTAATACTGTGTGTAATGTCATACTGTATAGCAGTAGTCCTTATCTCCCATTTATCCTGCATTAGTAGTGGTCACTGCCAATTCCTAGTCCAATGTGATAAACTAAATCTAGGTAAATTAAAATGCATAAATGCCACATGATTTCCTGCTTTTTCTGGACAAAATCTACATTTTGCATGCAGGTCATCCTTGCAACACTGTAGTAATTGTGCTTTGTCGTGTGAAACTCGACTTCTGGCAGGACTCCATCTGCATGCTGCTGAAATCTTGTGGGCGTATCGTTAAATGATTGACCATCTCACTTTCTGCTGGATGCAATGATCAGATGCTGGAAAATCCTATAGCTTCTATTCAGGGAGATAGATCAAATGACCCAAACCAAATTTTCTCATATAGTTCCTTGACCAGAGAGGCAGCGAAGCAATCACATTCTCGCCCCCTAATCATCATGTTTGTTGATGTTTTATTCATTTCTGTCATACTCTGGGATTCCAATAAGCTGGGGCCTGTGTGCATTTTACATGAGTTGCCTTGAGGTGTTATTATCTGACACTTATAGGAAATTCCAGGCATGCCGATATTAAACTCATCTCTTGGTATGGATGGCAATACACATGACCACGCAATGACTCGCTGCTGCCCTTCATTCAACCTTGCAATGCAGCCAGGAGGCAGCCATGCATGAATAGAAACATAGACACTTTTAGCAGCGACTACGCATAGCTCCTCTGACACTCAAAAAGACACAATTAGTTTCAATGAGCTGGACTCTTTCTTGTCGCTCATTCAATTTACAGGCAGCAAAACCGATTTCTGATTGCTGATGTTGATTCCAGTCTGTTGGGTTCCTTACTCCATTGCTTTTTTCGTGTGTAATTGAGTTAGAGCTAGCTACCTCCCCTAAGCACTATGAACGTTGGAATTGCCACTGCTGCTGCATTCCTATATGAGGCATGGATAAGGATGTGAAGGTATGTTTTAGGCCCAGAGATGGAACAGCCAGCACAATTGGCCCGGAGGGTCCCACAAAGCCATGCAGAATTAATGAAGGCCATATAGTTCTATTAACTGGCAATTATCAAGTGTTTTCCATAAGTCATACAGTAAATAGGCCTCCTTGTGCCAAGTCCTGGGTCCTAAGAATAACACGGGTGACCATAATGGGCCCTACTAACACACAGTAGGCCTATACACATTTTGAGAGAGAGTATCATGTGACAAGAATGTGACATCCAAAAGCAGAACCTAATATTATCAAGTTAACTTTGGGACAAAGTCAAAATGACTACTTTTAGATATTTAAAGTCAGGTTAAGGAAGTAAAATCACTAATGTCAGGGGCAGCAATAGCCAAATTGTTACATAAGACAGCTTGTGGCTGGAGGGTTGCCAGTTTGAATCCACAGTTCGGCTGTTTTACCCCTTAGAAAGCATAACAACAATGAAGCTAGCCATCCAGCTAGCAGCCGAACGCTAGCAAGTTTACGATGGAAAACTGTGAGGAAGAGTTGGATTGAGCGCTCTTGAAGGCTATTCGATTTATTCAGTTGATATCTTAAAATGACTCTTCTCAGGCACACATACTAGTCATAGGCTCAGCGTCGCCCACAACAATAGTGATTGGTTAGTTAATAATCAAACAACCCCAACTTTTAGCATACTCGATAGTTTTACAGTCCCTCCGAAAAAAACTATGCCATGCCTGCTTCTGTGGTTGGAAATTACGTATATTCTCATGATAACGTCTCGCAACACCGGCAAAATAGCGGTCCAATGATGCCATACAGTAATTTAAATTTCCACCTTTCATCCACAAGTTGCACTATTCTATCAATAAGAGTCAACACGCCGGTGAATTTCAGGTGAATCTGTACCAGGCTGCTGAAAGTGAAGAGCACATTTTGAGAATCACTTTATTGATAGTTTGGCCCATATTCAGACCAAAAGTAATCATACAGTTAATGGTGTAAAAAATTGGAGGAGTGAAATAGATGTAGGCCTAGGTGTTTACAGGCCCTAATAGTTGCTTCTCAATGTAGTTTGGCATCTCTCATTCTCAATTGTGGCAGTTCTTTCATCCAAATGAGGCACAGACATTTTGTTCTGCATAGATTGTATAAGAGAAGGAGGCAGGTGTCTTATGCCTTTACGTGGTATGGGCCTTAGCCAACTGAGCCACCAGGATGCCCACTTGTCATTCATGTTGAAGAGCTGTCTACCTTGAAACAGCATCTGGTTCACTTTGAATGGGTTTTGTCTGCTGCATGTTTAACTTTGCTGTAATTTCTTTTCTTACACTTTCCTTAAGTGTTGTTATTGCTGTGACTTCCCTGTGCTGTGGCCACTAGCCTCACCTCGATAGCCACAACCAGCTCACTACTGGCCACGCCCATATACAGTAAATGATATTCGCCCTAAAACAATAATTGAAAAGCTGCAGGCTGATGGGGAACGTAGGCATGTACACACAGGTTCACAGACAGACACAGACTGATAAAGTATAATATATTCTATTTATTTATTGCTATTTTTTTGTGGATAAAAGTTAAAGCTTTAAGTGTAATCGTTGGATAACTTGGCAATGTAACTGTAGTTTAGAAATCAGACTGTTGCTGGTTGGTCCATAGGGGAAGAAGTGATTGATTACTCAGTCAGTAATCAGAATAAAATTACACTGCTTCAAAAAGGGAATCTTAATTGAAATTCTTCTCATATTCAGAGTAATGGAAATGCTGTTATTGTGCTTGTAAACATGTCAGAGATTGTGCAGAATATGCCATTTACCATTATTCTTGTAGTGTTTGTCATCTTGGATTTGCACGGCTTTATCGAACCACCCTAAAAACCATTCAAAAGAGTAGGTTTTGCAATTCCTTCATTCAAACAGTACTTCTGTGCTGCTTTTTTGTCATCCAGCATCCCTCTTCCAGAAAGGGGAAAACAAAACAAACAAGAAGCACCTACAAGGCCAAGGATTACCATCCTAACACCATCCTAAATACCATTGAGAGATGATTCCTGGTAGTTTTCAGGGTCAAAAAAGAGTACTTTATGTTTTATGACATGAACATGCACAGGAGGGTCATGGAACAAGGATGAAATGCTGCACCAAGATCAGCCTGTCCGTCCTTAGAGAAGTGAATATTTCATAAGGCCCACCGAATACCCTGAGAGAGGTTAGCATGTTAAATGCAAATCATAAGCTGTTAAGATATCAGATGTCCGGATCTGTCTACAGCAAAACTTGCAGATATTCATTTGATATAACACATATATAGCCTTTTTCGCACAGGACTAATATTAGGGAGATTGTCTGTGATTTTAATCCCATTTGAATTTGCCGTATATTTAAATGTAAACCAACACAAATTACCTACTGCATTTTGGTGAAGACAGAAGCCCCCTGATAATACTAATCCCATGCAAATTGGGCAAATTTCAGCCATAATTTGTTTTTCTTCTGGCTCTTGTAGACAAGCGATTTCAATCTTCCTCCTGTCATGATAAACGGAGACAGCAGTGGAATCTATAAAGGAAGATTTTGAATCCATCTTTGGCACAAACCTCACTAATGTTTGCTTTGTTAAATCAGAAAGTGGCGAACTGTAAACTCTTGACCTTATACAGCTGGATCCCGCTGATTTCAGCAGATTTCATTATCCGCTGCCAGTGCGTTTCACAAAATGCAAAGCTCCGGCCGTTTCTCCGGCCCAGGCAAGCAAGACGTAAGTAGCTCTACAGCGACGCGACTGATGAGACTGTGGTCGGAATCGTTCAGTATGACGGGAAAAGATGGGGAAGCGGCGTCCGGGTTGAGAATGGACAGAGTTCTGCTTTAAGATGCATTTTGTTTTAATTGAAGTTGCAGAGCAGCGGCATTTGTCTAGGGAGTGTTTGTGTGGTTACTGTACATCGATGCAAGGGAAGGGTGAGAGGGAGCAGTGATTCAGCTTTCTCTCTGTCTCTCTCTCTCTCTCACACACACACACACACACACACACACACAGAAACAAAAACAGCACTACGGTACCTTCTCTATTTTTCAACAGCGAGTTGATGATTGTAAAGGATGTCTTACATCAACACGGCTCCAACCAAAATAGTGTCTGTCGAATTAACTTTTCATGAGACCATGGTTATTGACGAATCCCCTGCATGTCTCGAAATCTTTGTCTGAATCTGTCCTGCCAAATGGAGCCACGGTGGAGTCAAGCAGTTTTCAGTACAAGCACACACACACACACACACACACACACATACACATACACTCACAAACGGTTCATAGAAAGGACTGCATAGTAGATGTCTCCTCTGCCACAACACTAAATCATTCATCCAGAACCCCAAAATAAATAAAGATTAGAAAATGTTTTTTTTCTCTTTTTCTCGTGAGTGAAAACAACAACAAAACACCCCCGCGGCACTCTGGAAGATATTCATAAATGGCTTTCTGTAATAGTTGATAAATAACATATTGATATCTATTTGCATAAATAAAACGTCTTATTCATCAACTTTGCTTTGTTTCTTATACATCAGCCGTCAGCTGTCTTGGCTTGTCAGAAGCGTTGGCAGGATGATGCGTATGGATCGCAGTGTATGTACACATAGAGAGCCGGCGTTCTCTTTACACTCCGTGGGAGGCTACCATGGGAGTGTTAAATATTCATCCGCTCCTTTTTAAGGGTGGGAAACAAAAGGCATGCCGACGCAGCCCAAGGTGTCCCTGGGTAATAGAAAACCAACCAAAGTGGGAATGCTTCAGCCAGACTGTACCGGCTGCGTCTCCTTTCTAGTTGTTGTGGGTTTTTTCGCTTTGTATTCACGTCGCCGAGTCTGAGGGCTGATTATCATGGCGGATTCATAGAATATGCTCTCTAATAACTGGCCCGGTCACCGCGCTTTAGGGAACCCGGCTAAGGACACGGCTGTGATGTGGGAGCTGTGTATTGTATCGCAGCGAGAGAGAGAGAGAGAGAGATGGTGGTTTAGATAGACAGGAAATTTGGCAGGAGGTGCTGGGTGTACAAAATAATGAGCTTTTGGGAAATAGCTATAAAAACCCTGCAACACTCCCACCACACACACCCCCATCCTCCTGTAAACCAATGTCCACTTTCCATGTGACGACTTAGCAGAAAGAGCAAACAGACAGCGCAGTAAGAAAGGGGGTATGACACAACACAAGAGATATGGATGTAGATCAGACTAATAAATACTGTGCAGCAGCGGCAGCAGAGAGGAGACGGATGCATTAGTTTAATTCACTTACATAATGGCGGAGAGAGGCTGGCGGTGCCAAAGCATCAAAACAGAGGAGCTGCAGCTTTTCCCAACAATGTGAATTCATCCTTGAGAAATCTTAACATGGATGTGGGCTTTACAGACAGAGAGGGCCGATAGCGTGGCACGCTAATGGAGAACAACGCAGCTTGAACGGATTCCCTCCCGAGATAAACTATATTTCTCCCGACATAATGGCTCGGATATTAATTTTCCCGGGGTTATAGGAGTATTTAGCGGGAAATAACCAATACGGCAGGCCACGCGGAGCCTAACGTAACCATATGGATTATTCAATGTGCGGCCCGCGCAAACACGGGCAGAACGCAATCAAGCATTCCCCCGTGTCAATCAATTTGAGTGCGTCTGCAGGATAGCAGATGTCAGAGAAAACAGGACGTCCTTGGCGTTGCATTGTGATTGATGACGAGGACTCGGAGAAAGTAAATATGTGTCTCGGAGTCTGAGTGCCTTGGCCTCCATAAATCTTGGATGCGTGCGTGGAGGTTGGGGGGAGAGGGGTAACATTTACCCGCGGAACAGTCAACAAGCCGGGCTTCTTGGACTCTCGGTCTACTTGCCGGAGTGCAGCCAGGACCCCCATTGATCAAACAGAGCCATTCTAGGACGTGAAAGCCCATCTGCGTTCACAGCAATAGCGTACTTTTCTGTCTTTCCGTGTGCTACAGGTAAAAGCCTTTATGTGGCTGGAGTCGGATAGATTTTGCTTGAAATCGAGCTCTCCCAACTTCCCCATCGCTTCGCCTCATAAACTCACATGCCGTTGCCGGATTACCTCCTGCCAATACAATTACTTTAAGATGTTCCGTTTTCACATCCATCCATCCCTCCATCCATCCATGCACCCATTCATCCCCCCCCCGTCCCCAAATTGGAAAGTAATTGGACAGGTCCGAGTGGCAGCTGACAAGGCTTGCTTGGCAGATGTGACCAGGAAACATGGGCACAATGGGTCCAATTGAACAGACTGGGGGCCTTTTCAGTGCCACAGATGGAGTGCCGTAGAGGAAAAAGGCAAATTATACAACATCACGGATGAGGAAAAAGCTTCCCATTTCACAAATGGCATCTTGCTTGGATTCAGACCAGAACTGAACAAGTTTAGCCTCTCTCATTTGTGGGGAAAACCTGGTCTTTTTGTATGCTGTTTTTGCCCTCTTTACTGTGTTGACAAAGCCTGCATTCACATAACAGCTTTTTCCTTAGGATGCCATCACTATGTAGCCTTGCACCTAAATCCCAGCACATACAGCTACATCTAAAATACATTAAAGACTGAAACACCTATGGCACCAAACCTGAGTGAATACATAAGAGAACACATATACAGTAATAGTAGTTCGTGGATGATGCATAGTACATGCATGCATGGTACCTACACACCACACACACACACACACACACACACACACACACACACACACACACACACACAACATATAGACACACAAAAGCACACTCTAATAAAAGGACACAATCCTGTGGGATTCAGCTTGGAACAGATGCGTTTAGACCCATGTCTTTGTTGATAAGCCAGTACTGAATTATGGCTGAGCTCAGAGAGAAAGTGCATTTTGAATGGCATTTAAAGTGTTCTGAAAAGCCTTCCTCGGGGAGCACAGATATAAACTGCTGTAGATTTCACGGCAACATTTAAATCACATTTGAGTCTTCTTCCAAAGCTGTTTACTCCATAATTTATGGATGCCTGTCCTACTTTACATTTGACTAAACTTAAGAGGAGCAACAGTCAGATGTCTTCCTATCCTCCCACAGCCATTAAAAGGCAAGCTGATCGAAGTCACTCTGAAAGCATCCCTCATCTCATTAAAGGCCATTTCTTAAACATGACAACTAAATGTGGGATAGGGAAATTCACCACAGTATTCGACTCATTTCTCTGTGTCCCTTCATATCTCTCTTAGTGTGGGTTAACCAAAGTCAAATATTTTGCCTTTTTGGTATCAGATTGTTCCTGGGTGACATTTTATAGGACATGACTAATGTGCCGTATCTCATGATGGACAGGACATGTATGCAGCTCCCACTTTTACCATCATTTTGTCGCTTGTACATTAAAGCTGCACTAGGAAACTTCTGCGACGTCGGCGGCCCCAAATGGCAACGGGAGGTTTGAATTTTACAAACTTCAATACCCAGAAAAAAGGTGATGTCAGTAAACTGCACACAGCATGCTCATGTTTGCCAACCCTGTGATGCTTCATACCAAAGGAAACCAAAGAGAGGAGAGAGATCTAACGTTGGTGAGTCCAGCTTTCTCTGCTGCAGTTTAGGAGACAGTTTGGATTTCACTCTTCAATTTCCATGTGTCACTTCATGTGGGTGGAGAAGTGTCCATACCTGACACCTGAATTTAATGTGGGGGCGAATGGGGCGAATCTACAGCACCTCAATTAGTTCTTCTCTAATCTTCTTCTTCCATATAAATCTTAACAATAAACCCGTCCAGTTTCTACACAATCAATAGAAGACCTTTTGCCCCTCTGCGAGTGAGTAAATATGAATGCTCATAAATTGCCGAAGCTTAACGCCAAGCCATTTAACACTGTAATGGCGCAGACACATCTGTCCCGTCCCTCTGTATGATCCTCAGCAGGCAACGGGGCCGCACCTGTCCCGCCCCTCGCTCCGAGATCGCGATCGTCGGCGGGATGACGAGCGCGAGTGGTCCGCCCGCCACCGATATTCGCCTGGCGTTTAACTCCGCATCCGGCCCCTGTAAATGTCACACGGGCTCCTGTTGCTCTCTCTCCGCCTCCGTCTTTCATAAATCTCGGCATTAGTGCAATTTGCATGGCGCCCCCCCCCTCCGCATTCAGAAGAGCTGATCCTCTGCAGGAGCGCAGACAGTAATTAAGCGACGGCGTGCAGATGGCGTGGAAACAGCGCGCGCCTTGAGGGGGGGGAGTCGGATCAAGATGGCGCTAAACCGAACAAGATACACTACATGGATTGTGTGCATGTGCGTGTCACAGCGTTTCATCCGGTCTGACACGTGTGTCATCTCGCATATTCTCCCAGTTTAATAGAGCGCATTGTATTACAATAAATCCATTCATTTTTTTTTAGGTTGAGAAGGTTGCTTAATTCATAGTGAGATCATGCCATTTTTATGAGCAAAAGCGATTTTCGGGGCACGAGGAGTGATGCAACACATTGTCTGCGTTTCATAAATTGGGTAAGGGCAAAAATGGAGACGTTAATGAAACATTTCGCTCTGTTTGAGATTTAAATATTTTGGTGGTAAAAACGCCAGTGTTTAATTACAGTGCTACGTCTGCGCTCGGCGCCGAATGTACAACTTGACCGCCTATTTGATTCTTTCATCTTTCTCTTCAAAGCGATTTCACCCCTTACAGCAAACAGTCCCCCCCCCCCCCCCCCAACCCACACACATCCCTCCTGTGGTATTGAGTTCAGCATTGAGCGACTTCACCAGACTACATCGCACCAAATGTTTGAGGCCTTGTCAGAACGGTCCTTCATGCTTCTGACACTTAGGGGAAAATAACACTTCATCGCCAATTTGTTTTTGTTTCACGGGCCCGGGTTGAATTTGAATGCGGTTAAGCACATTTCTGAATAATTCATGTGCGAGGAAAGGGGAAAAAAAGTTTCATTTTTATTGATTTATCAGCGTTTGAAGAGCGTAAAAGGCCTTCCTAAGACTTTTTCCTGTCATTGTTTTGCAGCGATGTCTTACGACCGCGATTCAAGCGCTGAGGAAAAAAAGGTCTTGCTCGCTTTTCTCTTGCTCGCCCCTGAGGGAGAGGACGGTATGTATAAGTACGGCATCGCTTTCATTCGCAAAATATGATGAATGGCTCTCCTCGGTATCGGAGAGTTGACAAGACTATTGACAGCAATTAACCATACTGGAACCATACAGAGTGTGTGATGAAAACGTCTCCTAGTGAAATGTGCTTGGTGTAATATGATTAATACCGGAGATATTCTGCTTTGTAATTTTCCATCATGCATCCTCCCTCAAAGGCATTTTTTATATCTCTGCTTTCTCACTCCTCACTCCATATAATGTTGCCATGGGATTCAAGCCGTCCCCTAGCTCTATTTTCAGAGTGGTTACACTTGTTTGTTCAAATCATACGGCAGGTATCGGCAAAACACTGCGCCCCGACGCTCATTTTGCAGTCGGCGATGCTCTTAATCAAAGATCTCAGGCGACACCGCCGGGCGCAAAGACACTCGAATACAAAGACAAGCTCTCTGCGACGGTTCGGCCGTGCTGCAGCGGTCGGCACAAAGCGGCTGGAGAGCGGAGACCGGTAAACACGCCGGCAACAGAGCGATCTGGGGAATATATAATATCTCTTCCGTGGGGGGGGAAGAGCTTGGACACAGAAACCCAAACAGTGTAGAAAACAGGTTCGCCGCCATCTGCTTTAATGCTGTTATCTGAAAGCCATTACGAGGGGAAAAAACTCCCCTGCTTGTAGGCTATACGCATTGCTCTGCAGCAAGGTGGGAACCTGCCAGGAACGCTCCTTTCCTCGCTAAAACCTGGGGAGCACTGTGTATAGTCCGCAGCATTTTTTCTTCCTGTTTACCAGTCTCCAATGAGCGCTGTTGGCTATGTGCCTCCTTATCTGCTGTAGTCAGAGCCCCGGGCCTCAGCTGTCTGGCCCTCTCCGCGCTCCGCAATGCAGGGACGGCTCCTTCCGAAAATTCCGCCCCAAAACCACCGCTTGCTTTCTAATCATAGAGCCTCCGCCGTCAATAATAATTATAGGGTCAAGATAAGAAATGTTTTATGGCAATTACGTCTCAGAACACCTCCCCGCCCACACGCACACACGGGATTAGTAAAGCACCCCTCATTTATCAGCCTCTCTGTCTGCCTGCCTGCCTATCGGTCCCAGCGAGGGTTTAACAGACGGCGACGTGCGAGAGGTGACCGAGTTCAGCGGCAGCGACCACATTATTTTCACAGTATGATATAACGGCGCAGTGAAACATCATATTAAGACAGGTGTGGGAGCCGTTCTGAACTGGTATCAGAAAGATATTTAGGTTCTGATGTCACAAAATGATGCAGGTAGCAGCTATGGACTTCGTTTGAACTATCAATCTATCTATCTATCTATCTATCTATCTATCTATCTATCTATCTATCTATCTATCCATCCATCCATCCATCTATCTATCTATCTATCTATCTATCTATCTATTGATCTATCTATCAATCTATCTATCTATCTATCTATCTATCTATCTATCTATCTATCTATCTATCTATCTATCTATCCATCCATCCATCCATCCAGGTTCTGATTTCACAAAATGATGCAGGTAGCAGCTATGGACTTCGTATGAACTTTCATTTTGGCATGACATCCATCCAACCATCCATCTATCTATCTATTTATCTATCCATCATCTATCTATCTATCCATCCATCTATCTATCTATCTATCTATCTATCTATCTATCTATCTATCTATCTATCTATCTATCTATCTATCTATCTATCTATCTATCTATCTATCTATCTATCTATCCATCCATCCATCCATCCATCCATCCATCCATCCAGGTTCTGATTTCACAAAATGATGCAGGTAGCAGCTATGGACTTTGTTTGAACTTTCATTTTGGCACCAACATCTAACCATCCATCTATCTATCTATTTATCTATCCATCATCTATCTATCTATCTATCTATCTATCTATCTATCTATCTATCTATCATCTATCTATCTATCTATCTATCCATCCATCCATCCATCCATCCATCCATCCATGCATCCATGCATCCATCCATCTATCTATAGCACGACAACACAAGTCAGAGTAAATCAACTGAGAAAAAATAAGAGAACAGATATTATTCACTTGGACTTCCCCTGTTTAACTAGCAATTCCAGCCAGCCGCTGTAATGATGGAAGCTGTGTGTTATTCATTCCTCTGCTCTTCAGTGCAGCCTACAGTTACCTTATTATTGGCAGCGGAATGGAAAGCGGAGGAGATGTGACCCCCCAGCCTCGGCCCATCAGTATATTACATAAGACATTATTGGTGTTTCGCGCCGCAGAGGGACTGACACCCGGCCGTCATCCATCTCGTTTTGTCAATTGACACATGATCTCGGTTAGAGGCTGCCGCGGCTTCCTGTACCGTGGCTCAAATGGAATTACGGTGACACACCACCGAGGCGTTTTGGTATCAGCACCTGAAGGGTTTGCAGTGGTAATCTACGAGATTCATGTTGTTGTTTTTTTTGGGGGGGGGGAGGGTTTGGGAGCATCTTTGTTGCTAAGATCTCATTTCTGTGGTGTTTCTGCACTGCACTTCCCAGAGATCACCTGTCAGTCAAACAGTGTGGGCGGGACTGTGACGTCTTTTTCCTTGGACTTTCATGTTGATGCAGTTTGAGTTTCTCTTTTCTTTGTCTGTTCAGCCATGGTGGCTATCGCTGCTCATGCTAACTACCCAGTTCTTCTTCTATTTATTCCAAACAAACCGGAAACACAAAACACATCACTTCCCAGGAAAGAGCTACCAGACACCGAGTGTTTAGAACAGCAAATGTAAAAGTTTTTATGAACTGGATATAGGTTGAATCACTATTGTGTTACAGCAATCAATGATAGAGAGCAACATCAGTTTTGCACCCTGAAATGTTGATGAAATGTCAGATGTTTACCATTATTGCTGTTGCTATGACTTCCCTGTTTTGTGGCCACTAGCCTCACCTTGATAGCCACAAGCCGCACCACTGGCCACGCCCATATGACACACACACAGTAAATGGTAAAATGGTCCCCAACATCACTGAAAAGCCAATTCCAGGAATACACAGGGTCACACACAGACACAGACTGCTGATACTAGTAGCAGTAATAGTAGTAGTAGTATTTATTGTTACTTTAATGTTGATGTTGCATATTGTAGTTTTAAATAAATGGTTTTAATCTATTTCAGCTAATTGTGCCCAGCAAGTTGTTAAGCACTTACACTCTTCCAAATCATAGATTGCTTGACAGAACACTTAATAACGAGTGGAGCAGGATTAATGAATATTCATCAAAAGCACAACTGACTCAAGCACAGCTGTTTAAAGAATGAGGTTCAATAGGGCTGTTTATGAAATGGAATAATCAAGATAACTGCGTACTGTAATGTCAGAGGATTAAGTTCTTCTCTTCATGGTTTACCAGAAGGGTTAATGAGAAACGCAAAAAGTTCAAAATGGCAGGCACTGTGGAAATTTCCAACCCAGTCGTTTTTTTTTTGTACTTTACATGGAACTACTGTACGAGTTTGATGAATAGTTTTCAAAAGTTGCCAGAAACAGCCACGAGCAACATCTAATTCCTCTCTCTCTTTCTCTCTGTTGCAGGCCATGGCTGTAACTTTTCACATTTCAGTGTTGTGAATTATTGATATTTCCTTTCCAGCCATTCCATCACTTTCTTTGCTGCGTGCAACAGATTAAATCTACCTTTCAGTGTGCTAGAAAAAAAAAAAAGTTGCACTGTGGAGTATAGTCTTTCAAACAACGTGCAAGTTAGAAAATACACCTGCAAAAATACATCACATTTATGATGGTTTATGGTTATAGGTGTAATTAGTGTTTAAGTGTTAAAGAGTGACAGTGTTTTAACAAGGCACACTTTCCACGGATGATCCAGGCTTCTGCTTCACACTCTGGTTTTGGGGGAAAGTCAATTCATCAAACGCGTCTAGACGACGATTAATCAATTTGCAGGAGTGCTTCATGAAAAGAGTGCGAGTTTGACTGATGTCCGCCGTTGTCTTTACTCTGAATCCAAATGACAGACGAATCAATATCAAAATTAGAGGCAAAGGGGGGGAGAGAGCGCCTTCTGAGACGGCGAGGCGAAAGCGGGCTAAAGGCTCGCACAGCCCCGGCGAGGGCTGCGAAATCCAATTACTTTGGTTAACAAGCTGACCTTCGCACGTATAATGCCACTGTGTCCCCTGGCTTATTTTCTTGGCGGAGCGCGCGCACTCCGGGGGCCTCGGCAAAACCTCTAAATATTGCCGTGATTGCACTCAAACGTAATGTCTGCTGAGTAGCTGTGAGCAAGCGGAGAGGAACTGGCTGATAAAAACAGGCGGACGGAGAACTAAGGAGGGTTTCTCACCCACATGTAAAAGCTGCTGGAACGTGTTTTGTGTATCTCTGTGCATGTGTGTGCAAGAAGAGCGCTTCCATTTGCTTGAATATTCATAAGCGAATACCATTACGAGGCTGCGTTTTTTTGAATCCCGCAAGCCAGGTTCTTAAGTGCACTATGTGCCAAAAACACAAAATACATCATCCACTGATTCCTATAGCATTGCTGTCCTTGCTAAAAGGATGACAATAATGTACTGAATATGGAGACAGTGTTCTCACATTAAACCAAATAAGAATGGCGTAAATGATGTTTCTTGTCTCTATTCAACCTGCCAAAGCTTTCAGATTAACTGCTATGGATATGGTGCTGGCTTAATGGTTTGGCATGGGCATCTATGCGGCGTATGAATAAACAAAAGTGGGCTTTCACTTTTGAGGGATACGTGGCAGGCTGAGAATTAGAGCCTCTCTCTCCCCCTCTCATGCTGTGCCAACAATGTATGCTTCCAAAGGCACACCTATTAGCATAATTGGGTAATTTACACCACTAGGGGGAAAAAAAAATAAAAGAGAAAAACATATCAGCCTATAATGTTCCAGCTCCAGCCTTAGCATTGCAACCCTGTGGGAGGTTGTGCCAAGTGTACTCGCTGGATAAACAACATGGATTATTGAGCTTCTGAGGGTGATGAGTTGCTGAAAGCCCCACAAATCTCCCCCTTTTAAACACTGCCCAAGTTTCAAAAGGCCCCTAATAGAAATAAGATGTATATAAGCTGAGCGGGCCCGGAGCAAGGTCGGCTCTCAGACGGGCATTGTGTCTGCAGAGTGGTGTTCTTATGTTAAGTGAAGTAAAATGGAATAAAAATGATTTGTGTGGTGTGAGGCTATAGCGGAGTGATTCGCAATGACCTGCTCACAAAGCGAATCTTCACTCTCACTCGGAGGGCAGCTCATTAATATGCGATGACGGTACACAAATACAGATTTGACCGAATGGAGACTTAGCAATGTATAAATTAAAAAGGATCTGCATGTAACAGAACAGAATAGTAAACGGATATAAGCTGGATAAAAAGTTTAAGTAAATGTGTGCATGTTTGTGTTTGTATGTAGTTGCTGGTTCAGTGGAGATTAGCACTCTCTATTGAATGGCATGATATTTAAAAAAAATCAATGCTATTGTAGCGCAGGATGCTGCACAAGCACCGAATCAGTCAATTGTACTAGCAGCTGGGCAAAAAATAAATAAATAAATAACGAAATGAAAAGAACATTCGATTATTTGGCAGTTCTGAACTGCCTCGCACATCCTTGTTGCAGCCTGTAACCAATCAGGCTTGACAGACAGGAGACGTGACAAACTAGATGCTTGGTCAGCCGCTTGTGTTTACGTTTCCCGGCAAACATTTTGATGCTGGGTGGATGGTGATATGACGGCCTGCAGCAACGTTGAAAACCCATGTAAATGCAGCACCGAAATGAAAGTGGAGATGATGTCCGTAGTCGTCCGTTGCTGCTGCCTGCATCATTTTGTGAAATCAGGACCTAAATATCTTTGGGTTGATGTTGAACCTGTACGTTGAACCTGGCCACCTTTTGCGCATCATCCCGTCCGTCAAATGCTTGCTGCGGCGTATTCAGTAATCAAACCACTTTCCCCAGCAGCTATGAAGAGCTGTGAGTTGTGCACCGGGAGGGATCCGACCACCATGACAGTCGAGGAACAAATGGATCAGTCGCCTCCCACATCGGCGTGTTCCATCCTCAAAAACCACCACTTAAGGATGGAATACACAAGCAGCGCCTCCTTTCACAGCATATAAATGATCTAAAGTGGGTTCTGGCAAGCCGGTCTTTCAACAACCACAATACACTTCTTATGAAGGCTGACAGGCAAGACGAGATGCTAGCTTTGACAGGCTATACTCCACCGGCGGATGTTTCACTCACTGACGCCTCCTGAATGCCTGAATGCTCGAGTGCTTGAGTGCAGTGTGCCGAAGACCTCAGCGGGAGATCTTCTAACGGCTGCTTCATTCTTCTGCTGAGAGAGCGGCGGCGTCATCGTCGTGCTCATCAATGCCATAAGTGTTAGCATCATTCTGACCGATGTTATATGCATTTAGGAAATGATGGCGATGTACAGTATGAGAGGGGATCACACAAAGTGTTATTGAATCTATAAGAGGTCCATTCTATAGCTGAGGGTGTTAGTATCAAATGGTATGGAGGGTGGGAAGTTGTTCAAGTCCTAAGCGTATTATGTGTTACTAGCAGGATATGGGTTTGGTTAAAAAGGCTTGTCATAGATAGATAGATAGATAGATAGATAGATAGATATCAATGACAATGTGAGCTGCTTAGTACATCACTTGCATGGTTATACATGTTTCTAATGTTAACTTTTTATCTGTGGGAGTGCTATATGACACATTGATTAGACAAATAGAAGTGTTTGAATAATCCAATTGTCTTAGTAGGAAATACTATCCACAACCTGAGCCTGACCTGAACAGCATTTGTTAACCTTACGCTATGTAACTTTTATGTTATGTTATGTTATGTTAGCTTATGTTACGTTAGCTTATGTTAGCTTTTGTTAGCCTATGTTATGTTATGTTATCTTATGTTGACTTATGTTAACTTATGGTATGTAATCATATGTTATCTTGTGTTATGTTATCTTATGTTATGTTACATTACTCAAAAATGATATTGTGATTAAGGCAATAATGTTAGTAAGGCAGAGCCCATGTAAACACCATACTGATATTATATTAATGTGATTATGCTCTTATTTGAAGTAAGCATAATCGCAGTAACGTGCAGAATAGTCATGGTCAAACCAGAAGTGGGCGTGGTTTACCTGGAAGTGGCTGAAAATAGCTCTAAATGTATTGATTTGTGCCTTAGATGGTTTACTATAGCCACACACACATTTGAATGCTACACACATACAAATTAAATTAAACATAAGATGTTAATGTTAATGATCTGATTATTCATCTGTTAAAAAATAAAAAAAAATAGTGAGGCTTCTAATCTATCTATGGTATTTGTATCTGTTTGTAACATATTATCTGTTCAATCCGAATAATGTATTTGTATTCAGTTACATCCCAAATGCAGAGTACCCCGGTTTTAGTCGCATTAATAGACACCATTGCACATGTATACACACTAGTCGCTTTTCTTGAACTGTGGTCAAATTGCACATGTGCCCAGCTCATCATGTTATCTGGGGGTAGGGAACTGCAGCCCGTACTGGGCTAGGTTAAGGGGTGGTTCTATATAAATATCTGTCATCCACAGCTGCATGTAGGATGTATGAGGACCCTCCTTTGGGTTGACAAAATCCCTGTAGCCATCTGAAGGTGGCAGGACAGGTATGTGTGTTCCATCTGCAGCCTATAATTTGAGGGATGTGGTGTGCATATTCAAAGTGCTGTGTATTTGTGCACGCCTCCTTCAATGTTCCAAGTTTATAAAATGCAAATGCCACTGTCATTATCAGGAGTACAGGAGAACGGACGGTGACATCTTGAAGAACCATCGGACACAGTCGTGCACACAGCTGCATTCTAAAGTTGTCTCTCCATGACTGAACTCCCTCAGGACCACCTGTTCCCTCCAATGCTCACTCCGTATCCTCATCCAAAAGCACCAGGTTGCCGGGGGTGCATCAGTTGCGTGAGTCATCTTCTTTCCACCAGGTTTCCCAGAAGTAGCATCTTGTAGTCGCAGTAGAGAAAGGCCTATGGCTGTGAAAAACAACAACATGTAGAGCAGAATCATGGCTGTAATTGTTTTGGTTAAATTTGATAGTTATTGTTTTACCAAAAAAAAAAATCCAATTTCCATAATTCTCTCTGGATAACCGAAATAAGTATTTCAGTAAACTGGATTATTATATGGGGAGTTGTCAGTTTATGCAATCACGCAAATAGCGTAATCAGGCTATTACCTTTCTTGCAGTTTTGTCACATTATTGTTCGCATGTAAATGTAGCCAATGACTAACTGAATGAAACATTTTTAATCACTTAAATCAAACAAACTACAGGCAACCAACAAAATAATGGAAAGACATTTTATTTCACTACAAAGTTAGTTAGCTCTCTGTTCATCGGCATTCTTGACAAAACAATGGTTGGAGGAGGTTTTCTTTGTCCGAGGGACTGGGAGACACGTGATATGAACCCTCACTGGGCTGACAACACTGGCAAAGACAAGCATAGGGACTCAGAGGGAGACACACACACACACACACACACACACACACACACACACATACACACCACATTATTAGGTGCCAGAATAAAGAAAGCTAGACTTTTACAATACAGAGAAGCCTGCATCAATCCAGCTGCAGTTCCCTCCCAGCTTTTGTCCAATACAAGATTTGTGAATCGATTCTAGGGGGGTTCATATGCTATGATTTACTGGTTGATTATGGGATGTATACTGACTGATTGATGGATATTGGCTGGGGAGAAGAATCTGTGTTCTGATTGGATTGGTTGTATGTTTGACCCTATGACCTTGTGATTGCGTGTAGGACACTCTGAAGAAGAGTTATAGCGTTTTATTGATGTGCTGCTGCAAAGTAAATCAGTGAAATTTAAGTTGTCTGCCTTACTCTTTATTCTTTGTATGTGCTACCACGTTTATTCATCTGTTTGAAATGATGTAGCCGTCTTATGGCCATTAAGCCTGCATGGTACATTGATTCGAATGGGTGAATCGTTATACCCATAGTATGTTGGCCTCGTCCTTTTCATGCACTCTGCATTAAGATAAAACTGTGTGCATTATTACACTACTACCCCATTTACACTGTAATTTTCACCTTGAAATGTATTATGTGAGCTGACAGTACATTATGTGACAGCTAAACATTCAACTACATTTGTAATGTTTGTGAACAGTGGAGGAAAACATTATCTTTATTTGGAGTTATGATGAAGAAAGAAGCTCCAAATGCTTCAAGAATATATAACTACTGTGGGGTTAAAGCCTAGTGTCTCCAAAATGTCATGTATTTTTGATTTTATCCAATGGGTTTTGAAAGGATTTCATAAGCCCAAGAGTCAACATGTGGAGAGGAACATGTAATCCTTCAACTGGAACATGTAATCCTTCAACTGAAGTTAAAGCTCCATTAGGACCCGTTGGCGGCCCCAAATGACGAGAAGAGGTAACTGTTTGAATTATTGTTCAAACTTTGGACTTTTATTATTATGAAGACTAGACGCCTTCTTCTTAGTGGCTGCTAGGGGTGAAGAGGTTCAGCCATCTTTGGTGAGTCCCGCTTTCTTTAGACGGAGCGCTCACTCACAGTTTGTGTTTCACTCTGAAAGGCATACTGAGTAGGATTTTGCCAGTTGGCTCGTAAACACAACTTTCAAATTTGACCCCTCCTCCCTAGCTCAACAAGACGCGAATCGCACACCCCCTGAACACGGTTGCCAGAATGGTACGAAACGGAAGTACAGTGAGGCCCAACGCCAAGCAGATAAGACTCGTTCCAAAATGAGAGTGAATCTGGGATTGGCTGGTGGTGAATATTGAAGAAGATGAAGAGCACCACGAAGTTGGTCTATTTTCTGTTGGACAGGTAGGTGCCGGTTAGCTTAGGTATCAGCTTTTCTACTACAACGAAGCTGCGCTAACAACGGTAGCTAGCTGCCAGCTCATGACACGCACTAGCTCTGACCAGAACTCCAGTTACTCTGTATTAGAGTTCAGGACCGTTACCATAGCCAGCATGGCTTTTGGATATAAAACGATTCAGCAGTGGTTTTGGTTGCAGGCGGACTCACCCACTGCCAAAAGGTTAACACACAGAAACGTCCCGAACATTCAGAAATAAGAAAATCCAGGCAGAAGGCAGGCTCTCTGCACACTAGTAATGGACCATAAGTAATGATTGAGTAGGATCATTTTTGGATGAGTTTATGCTATTTCAATGGGGAAAATGCTGCTCAGTATGCGTTGTTTTGATTTGGGCAAATACAGTGTCATAATTTGTTATTTTCTGTTGCAGCCCCACTTTATGTGCTAGGCTGATACAGAGGTTGTATTTTTACATAAAAATCTAACAGCCAGCATCCAGCAGCCTCCCCTCCCATACCCGCTACAACCCGTACGTCTGTCCGCAACCTTGTCCAACTCTTTATCTCCCTGTTCACCTGTTAGCACCGAGCACGTTCCATCTGTTCACGAACCCTTTCTCTTTTCTCTGATAGACAGATGTGAAGCGCGCTCCCTGGGCACCTATAGGCGCCTCCGGGAGAGCGGGGGGAGACGCCGAAAGGTGCCAGGGAGCAGACAGCTGTCAGACTCCAGCAGTGCATCCCAAGTAACCTCCCTGTCAGCGAGGAGGACAACAAGGGAGGCCGGGCTGCCTGGACAACGCTGCTGTCAGATGCACCCGGAATCCGAACAGTCCCCCCTCAGATGTTTTGCCGCTTCATGCAGCGCAGATGCTATCATCGCGCCAAACTGTCCGATTCTGTGTGTATTTTCAAGAGACTAGCTCCGACACAACACCTTTTTTTTTTCCCCCATTGAGAAGGCAAACTTGTCAGAGCGATGTGAAAAGCGCTCACTGCTTTTCAAGACTGACAGTGATTGAATACGGTGCCGAACTGATAAACCCTGATATATGCTTATTTCTAAGATATAGTCATATACAATAAGGCCCATCCCCAGTGAGGAAATGCATGTCTGGAGCACTGAAAATGAAAAATGAAAAGGAGAATGCTGTGTGATAACCCTTAGGAATATGGAGATTTTTTTTTAAGTATTCCACATGAGAGCTGATTATTCCCTAAGTAGCTCATGTTGAAAGTTTTCACGCAAGATGAAACAGGAAAATAGCAAGACTATAGTATAATGCATAATGAGCATAGTGCCGGGGTAAAGTATGCACAGTTCACTGACACCTACAGCTGGTTATTACTCTGCTTTCCCTCTAAATCATGCATGCCGTAATGTGAGTCAATATTTCACGCGCGCAACGATTCTGTGGCAAAACAGCCCATAATTCTCGACTAAATCAGTCGTCGGCAGTCAAGTTCAGGATCCTAGCGGCTGGCTTTGCGGTGGCCGAACGAGCCGGAGGCGATCGTATGCTGATGGGGGAGCGAGATGAAAAAGAGGCGTCCTCTCATCACGTCTTCATCACCAGTCCCCCGCTAGATGCAGAGAGAGGCAGAGAGTTATGGCAGCCAGCGGCAGAGTAAATCTCCCAAGACCTGCTCTCTCTCGCTCCCGGGCCCCGGCCATTCATTTCACTCACCCCGGGGGGTCGGTTCGTGCGTGCCTGCGTATGTGTGTGTGTGTGTGTGTGTGTGTGTGTGTACACGGAGTGAGCCACTGAGTGAGGGATGAGATGCCTTGCTTGGAGGAAAAGGGATGAACTCCTGTTATCACCCGGTTGATAGAGATATGACACGCGCCGGGCTCTCCCTTCATCTAGAGTGTAGCGCTCAAAAGCGCCGTTATTCACCGGGTCAAAACGTCGACAGAGCTCTCATTCACCGGTTGTTCATTTAGAAACACATCACTTCAAATCGAAATACGGTCGGGAGACGAGGCGAGTTAGCGGGATTTTGCATGGAAGTGCAAACCCAGGCGGATGCAGAGGAGAGGATAATGAAAGACTCAACCGTGTCTCTTTATTGGGTAATGAGTAGTCAAACCACGCACCTCTCGTGAAAGTCGTATCGAGTATTGGCGGCTATTGATGCCTCGGTCAGCATGTTGGAGAGAGAGAAAGAAAGAGAGAGAGCAGAGAGAGATATTGGGAATCTAGAATCTGGGCCTAAATATCTGTCTGATATCAGTTCAAAACAGTTTCCAAAGCGGTTGAAAATGTTGAACGCTGATTCGGGTTGATGTTGAACTTGGCCCTCTCATGCACATCGCCACCTGTCAAATGCATGCTTGGTGTGACTGTGAATACTTATATATCTACAGCATGAGTGGCTGGATGTATGAGTATCTATGAGGAGAACATATCTTGTGCATGTGGGTTTGTATATGTTTCCTTAGCAAACTTCAACTCAACCAGCTTGTTTACTGCGCCGCTGAATCTGTTTTCTGTGACACTGATTCAAAGCACTCGTACGCTCAGACATAAGGAGCATCTGTTGAATATTTTCACAAATAGCATTCATAAATCATCGACTTCTCAAAAGGACAGGGTGGAATTATATCCTATAGAGCAAAGCTCCCAAAGCCTGCAACAGAATGTGTTTATAATGAAGGCTCATTAGCTTACAATCATGAATCACATAAACATTGAAAACATTTTCCGCAAATTATGAAATTCAACTGTTTGTCTATGGTTTGAAATGATTTATTTTGTGATTTCAAGCCCCCCGTGTCAGCAAGCATCCCTGCTGAAGTGTGCTTGAGCGAGACACTGAATCCCTATCAGCTCCACTGGTTCTGTTCTGTGGCTGACCATGACCTTTGACCTCCCTGTGTAGAGGGATGAGAGAAAAGAAGATTTAGCCTACAGGGATCAATAGAATATCACTACAAAATGGTTGGCAAGTGTCTTAATTCAGCTTATTCAGTTAATTCTGTTTGTTTGTTTGCAAATTCCCAACTCTGGCTATGTGTACAGTTTCCCAGCCATTAGCCATACTACTTGGTAAGCTGTTTACATGAACGTTTGATACCCTGTGATTGGCTCTCCCTGTTGCCTTGAATAAACCAGTTAACTGAAAATTCCTGTCCGCTGACAGAACAGCTCAGCTCTCCTCTCCCTATTTGACTGAGCAGTAGCTTACTTCTGATAAAGGGGGAAGAAACGATGTTCCCAATAGAAATAGTAGATACTGCTCACCATGTTTTTTTGTTTTTTTTAAATATGTATCCATAATGCTGTGCAAGTCTGAGTTTGCGCAGACTAAACCAAAAGCAATAAGATGTTTCATGCCACAGTGACCTGTTTAATATGGGAGTAAAAGCCAGGCATCTTAACCAGGTTTCTCATTATCAGAGTGTGAGGTTACCAGGTTATTCTAACCCAGTTATGACATTTACATGCATCAACCTGAATCCAGGTTACTAGAGTACCGGTGTTACGAGCGGAATCCTCAGTGCATGTAAATATAGCCTCTGTCAGGATCCAAGGCGCTACAGACGATTACTGTGCATGACTAGTCCAGTCACGTCTGTATGATACAGTGTGCTTTTCAAAGCCACGAGAACACTGAGTATTCAGTTTTACTGCTCCATTCTTTGCCTCGCCTCCCTGGAGGTTCACTGTCATGGGATTCCCAACGAGCTCAGAGCAGATCTGGCCGGTAACGCTTTCCGAGGAAATGTAACTTTGATCGCAGACACACACAAAAAAAAAAAATTACCAGGGAAGGGGGATATGGGAAGATTTGTAAATCTGAAAGAAACAAACTCTGGGTTGAGAAACAAGAGGGCTCTAGGAGAGGTGAAGATATTCAGGTGGTCAGGGAGGCTGGAACAAAACCAGTCAATAGATAGATGATAGATAGAGTACTTTATTTATCCCCGAAGGGAAATTCCAGTGTTGCAGCAGCAACTTACATAAATGACAAAAAACACACATAACTTATAAAAACACACACAATGAGGTAGGTAAAAGTCAAAACACGGAATTACAAATATATGTATATATACATATATATATATATATATATATATATATATATATATATATATATATACAAAAGCTACTATAACTATAACTACTATTATATATGTGGAGGAGTAGGAGGAAATCCCTGACCTGGGCCTTTCACTCCTGCTTTAGAATATTTAACTGTAAGACATATTATATTATATTCTTATTAATGTACACTTACAATAGTCAAAAATCAGTGGTAAAAAAGTATACATACAGAAAATACAGCACAGAGCCCAATGGATGTTGCAGTACATATCATTCGAACTCATACTGATCAAAAACAGCAAGAGGAATATTTTCTGATTGCACTTTTAGTAATCAGTAAACTATGCTGATCTAAAGCATCTACAATTTGGCAAGTGCATATTCAATAGATACCAATGTTCAGCCTGGTCAGTGTTTCCAGGTTTACAGCATGGGCACTATGTCAAAAGTAGACATTTGAGTTTGTGTCACTGTATATAGCTCTTCCTATACATTTGTATACATGTTACACATAAATGCAGAATACAATATATTAGGTTTAACTGTGAAAAGTCGCTGAGTCTGAGGTGGTACCATAACAATCCTATCTGTAAGTGAAAGCTGTTTCCTGTGGAAAAAAATTCTCCCTTGCTCAAACACATTTTTTTTGTTGAATAACAGTCATATGCTTTCTTTTATTTATCTTATCGAACAGTCAATTTAGTCAGCAAATATATATAATTGCTTTTTACATTTTATAGACTCTTGCTCTTTAGGGCAAGTGTTTGTTGAAGACCAGCATTAGTGGCTATTGTGATGTGCTGATACAGAATTGGCTGAAGTTGACTAAAAGTCTAATGACTCATAACTGGATGGAAAATCTAACACTACTCGCATGCACACATACACACACAAGTTCACTCGCATACACTTATACCAGTGTTTCCTCTGCCATTGAATACATACCAAAACAGTCAGTGTTAATTTAACACTTTTGGATCATTCTGACCAGCCTGAGCCATATCAGTTCTATGAGTGATCAAACAACACTCCAACCAACACTTATCAAATCCAAATAATTGTCAGTGTAAAAAACAACACTTATTAACACTGGAGAATTTGTTGTGTAGGTGGGATGGGTCAGCCTGCCATAAGGAGCCCTAAAAGAATTTCATTAGTATGGGTTTCAATAGTGTACTACGGTTTAAATGTTATTTCAGAGGCTTTTCCACCCTGACAAGAATACAATTCTGGAGGAGACTCACTCTGTACATACTAATAAACACACACATACACCCGCCGCCACATGCACTGTATCTATATAATTCACACAGTTCAAGCAGGTTGCAGCCTGAACATAATAACCATTCCGATTGAGCCAAATCATTTCCTCTCCGCTGGATTTCCTGCCGTCTTCCTCTCCCTCTCTCTCTTCGGACCGTATGCTCCTTTTCCGAGTCGGGACAGGAGACCATTCATCACCCGTTCTAATTAAACATACCCTCTTGGGTGGAGCAGTGGCAGTTGCGGGGAAAAGAGACAAGAGATGGAGATCAATTGCCAGGGGAGAGATGGAGAAAGACAGAGGTGGGAGAGAGAGAGAGAGAGAGAGAGAGGGCAGAGCAAGACAGGAAAAGACAGACAGACCGACAGAGAGAGAGAGAGAAAGAGAGCAGTCATTGTAATTGAGGACATAGATGGGGGATGTGGAGCGCTACGGTGGTGGCTAACCGTCAGGTCTCCTGCCACATGGGCCGAGCTCCCTACCTGGGTAATAAGCAGAGTGCCTCCCTCTTCAGGAGGCCTGACAGCCCGGTTTTAGTCCATTTCTTTAACAACATGACGCCCCTTTTCCATCCCGCTGGAGACTGATGGAAGCTGTACGTCACATCGACTCCAGCTTCAGGGCCTAGCAGAATTGCAGGAGGGGCCGAAGATTGATTCCAATAAGGCTCCTTGATTTCTGGCCCCCTTTTCTCCACTGACAGATGGGCAGATTATCTGGACATCGCCGGTGCTAGATCTCTCTGATGTGTGTTTACTCCTGTGTCAATCCCGGCTTACATATAGTACACACAGCGCTTGATCTGTAGGGGTGGGGTGCGGTCGAGAATCGATAGCCGCAGCGACATGGATGGGTATGTGGAGAGTGAGCGCTGGACCTGCTGTGAAATAGGTCCAGTCAAACAGAACATTGCTCCAGTATATTAGCAGATACAGCCCAGCAAGCATTTTGACGTTTAATAGATGTTGATACAGCAACATCAGGCACCAACGTTGAAAACCTGTGTAAATGTAGCGCCAATATGAAAGTTGAGACGTTTATTGTCATCCATAGCTGCTCTCTGCTTTGTTTTATGAAATTGGAACCTAAATACCTTTCTGGTACCAGTCTAAAACAGTTTCAAAAGCCATTTTAATGAGTTTTTACTGTGCCATAATAGCATATGTGAAAATTGTGGTGCGATCAGACATATTACGGTGAAGAGCAGCTATCCCCAGGCTGGCCAAAAAGCATGCCGTCCTTTGTTTTTCATGTGTTTTCTCTTTAAATGATTTGTCCCTGTCACTCCGGGTCACGCCCTTGCAGTCAACAGTAAAGCACATCAGCCTGACCTTTTCCTACATAACAGATTCATTTTTCACCCTTTCACCCTGAGCTCTGCTCGGTTCAACTGAGTTCACTTCACTCTTCATGATAAGGACTATTACATCTTTCCATCTGAGTCATTGACCTTTACAGAGCTACACAAATACCAAAACTACATATCACTCTTTCCTGACACGGACTGAGTGAATTGGCTGGGGAGGGAGGCAGGTGTGAACAAATATAGCAGGTATTTACTACACTTGAATGTTGAGCTGGAAGACTGAGAAATGAGAAATCCACCATTTGAAAAAGGTGACACCTACTCCTGCAAAAAGATTGAATCAAAACAAAAAGATTGAATCAAAACAAATTGTTATTTTTTGAAAGGAGAGCATGCAGCTGCAGTCAGGACAAATTGAGATACATGAACAATTCACACTTTACATGACTTTATTTCAAGTACAAAAGCATAAGAAATGTGCATTGGATCAGTGACATATGGACAACTAACATAGTATAGTAACATAAGAACACAAAGCCATTTCATAGTGCACTCGGGCAAGACACAATAGACCGCAGACAACCTGTCTCTCTACATACTGTATACACATTCAGCATTCAATACATGCTTTCAGGCAACATGACATGCAGTATGGGTGCAGCTATAGAGTCAAGCAGTGCATTGAAACAGTGTAACATGCGATAGTTACAGTATATTAGGATAAAAAGCAAGAAATACTTTAAGAGTTCCCTTCCCAACAGTATCAACAAAATAATTATACGTGTCTGTATGCAGTACATTTTAGGCATTTAGCTGACTGAATGCAATAGTTGAATAAGCTTCAGTTCCTAAATCAGCAGACATTACAACTATTCAGAAGTAAGGAGTGCAGAAGTCAGGGCAAGAGCAGTGAGAGGCAAGAGGTAAGAGCAACTTGGGGATTTTTCTTACCGTGTTTTTACCCTATTTTTTCCCTCTAGTATGGACCCCAGCCCCCACAAAAACGTGCAGCAAAATCAATTTATAGCTGCTGTGAGGGCAATGGGTTGTCACGGCACAGGGAAACAACAGCATTGAGGCAGAAAACCAAAGAATGCCCTAGAAAGTAGGCCCCCCTGCTGTATTGATAATTAGAATAGACCTAAGAGTGCTTGAAACACTGTCATGGTACCGAATGAGTGATGACCGTAATTACGCTCTCAGAAAATAAACAAACCCAGCGCACTGAATTAGAATCATGGAAGGCAGCACTGCAGGGCGTGGAGTAGAAATGACACAAAGCGAAGTGGACACGCCTGTTGTAATCTGCGACCGACAACGGCACGGTGTCAGGGTTTAATGTGGTAGTGTGGCAGAGCATGTTATACCAAGCATGGCTCCTCGGTACTGTTGGGTTGAGGGTGAGGATTAGGCCCGTTATAGACTGTGTCCTGACTGGATCTGGGGTTTGGTTGGTCTGGCTGCTCTCTGCTGTCTCTCTGACCCTGACTCCCTCAGTCTCTTGTTGTCCTTGCTAAGATACTGATAGAATGGACATTAGCTTTATAAAATACAATTCACCTGTTTCATATTTTACTAGCATTTCCTTCTTTGAAGGTGATCATACCTGAGTAGCTATCAATATTTTCTGCCACTTCCCTCAAAACTGTTCTGTTAGAATAGAGCAGCATGTATTCAGAATTCACTGCTGGCTGTCTATAGGAGACTTCAAATGTAAATGACTATATTCAGATTAACTCAAAGATAATATGATACACCACTGCAACATTTCGTATCAACATAACATTATAGTCAATCAAACAACAATAGATAGCTACATGTTCCTTCACTCTCCGGTAGCAAACTTTACACTACAGTAATTTCAGTTACAAAGATGGATCATGTGAAAATGACAGTGACGTGTCTGTCTGTTTACAAGTTAAATTCATTTGAAAACATTGTTTTATCACTCACATTGGACTGAAAATGAAACGGAATGTCTAGTTTCTTCTTTCACAACATTTTCACAACACAACCTGTCAGCTCCGCTGCTCAGATTAAACAGTCTGCTTGTCATTTGATTGTGAGTTTGTTTAAACTGGCCCGGCTTCCCGGTTGGGTGTTTTTTTTCCGTTTTTAAGCACTGTGATTGGCCCGAAGGTCTAAACACCACCCAGCCGGCAAATGTTGGTGTTAAAACCGAACCGAATCAGTTGTTTAAGCGCCCAAACCAGGTGCAAACGGCGGTTTGCAAACGCCACTGGATATAACCTAGAATTGTTTCCTCTGTCAAAAGATTCAGAGCGAGTCAAAAAACATTCCCGGAAAAAGCCCCAGAAGCTGCTGGTGATGCCTGTATTCATAGTGGCTGGAGGTGTGTGTGGAGAGGAGCTGGGGGGGCATGGCCAAAATCTTGGGTGGTGTAGCCCGACCCAGCACCCTGCCGTATCCAGCCTCGCGGTACAGTAGCCGTTTTAAACACTATGCTTATATGTCAATGCGCCAGATAATATAACACTTCCATGCTCCAGACTAGTGGCTTTGTTGCCCCTTGTGGATAAATGGGGCATTACCTGGGACAGGGCTCTAAAGGAAGCTGCTGGATGTTCATGTACGTAAGCAGACCGCTTGCATAGGTCGAGAACTTGCGTTAGCGTATGCGTGCCTTGCTTGGAGTATGTAACGGACCTTACAGTTTGGGGTACATCAGCTACCTGTACTCAACCAGCAGCACAATAATCCCATAGCCAATGGCTCCAGTTGTGCATGGACTGTTGATCAAATCATATTCATAGAGAGGAGAGGTAGGCATTCATCCAATCAGCATTCTGTCAAACAGGCCAAAATGGCGATTATACTGCTGCAAATTGAATTACACACTACAGCACTTCTGTGTTTCTATACTTATTTGGCCAATCACTTGTTTCTTACAAGCTAGATAGCAATCAAACGGGTCAGTGCAGGTGCTTCACAAATCAGGTTGGAGCTTTTCTGTAAGTATGTAGAATGCCACAATTGGACTGCTGCCTTTTAAAAAAAAATATTTGGTTCATGGTTATTGTTATTTCTTGAAACCGGAGGTCAATTTGAGGAATCTATTTCCCGAAAATGTCTAACGCATTCAGGGTTTAGCATTTATCAAAGTGATTGACTGGTTTTAGGCAGTGACCTTTTGTATTGACACACATTCATTCGTTACCAGGCCAAGGTGTAATTGTCTTCTGTTCTGACTCCGAGACGCCTCCTTAATGTGACAAATATATAATCCGCTCCTATGTGGGAGTTGTGAGGCAGAGTGTGAAATTAATACTTCTCTCTTCTCATGGGTGCAATAAATAAAGTTCTTAGTTGATCAAGGGAGAGAGAGCCCCGCTGCTTGCTTATCATTACACACACCCACACGATTAAAAAGGCCATGCCATGTATATGAGATTAGTAATTCTCACACAGAACTGGAAACAACATGTGAAAATAAATCACCGTAATTGCACCGCACTCCGACGAGTGATGAAGAACGCTTGGCATTGTATGAAAGGTTGATTCATGGCTCAGTTAAATGTCAGGGCAACGCATATGCTATGAAAGAAAAAAACGTTTTCTGTAAAATATAATTAGTTTACTCTGAGTTATTGACTGTAAAGGTTTATGTCACACATCTCTGACCACTCATTTTATACATTCACATAATTGTTCTAATGGTCTGGGACAGTCTAATTGGGATTTGTGGACATGAAAATTTCTCTCCCAAAGCTGGAAATTACTGTTGCCACTGTTGCCAACTTGGCAACTTTGTCACTACATTTAACGACTTTTCAGACCCTTCTGCTGATTTTATTTGTGGACCACGGGGAACAATGTGAATGTTTGGACTCCCAAAGCATTTGGTGACAAATCGGTACAGCGGATGCCAACGCACGTACATTTGCACTACTTGCTTGTCTAATCCAAAGAGGTCTGACGATCACAGTGCTTCCCGTACACAGCCGAGCTCCCTCCTTTCACCAAGAGCGGGAGTCTGTAGCAAATACCTATATTCACATGCAAATTCGTGCACGGCATCATCCGGTGACTTCCAGCGACTTTTTGAGCAGCCAATAGCTACTTTACTTGAAAGATAGTTGGCAACGCTGTAAGAACCCGCTAGCAATCAGTGGGATTGTGCCTTTGTGGACTCTGTGTTTGTTGGAATCAAAATAAGCATTATCATAAAAGTGCCAAAGCATAAAATTGTCAGAAATACACAGGGGTGCAGTCAGCATTTCCATCTTTTGATATTGTCCAGAGCTGTACATTGGTGAGACATTACAGATACAAGGAAGGAAACACCACGAAACAGCATATGTCTATTGTACTAGTTCCTTAGGCGAACATAGGGGTGTCTGGGTTTCAGGAGTCACTGTATCAAAATTAGATCACAAATCCTTGTGCAGTAATTTTGAAAACAAGAATTGCCTTTTTTCATAAACATGGCTGACATACTATATAGATTGGTTCTCACCATTGTCAGCGATATTAAGAAGCCAACTTTCTGTCGCCTCTGACTCACTTATTTTGCGTTTCAGTATATCTTATAACTCAATATAGGTGTTGTCTTTGACATATCTTTCTGTTTCTTTTGTCAGACAACTGCACGACTATAAAAAAGTTTTTTGATCGACGGTCACAAAATGCTAACAGCACAGAAATTACTGTTAGCCTTGGTTAGCCAGTTAGCATTTTGTGACCCTCGATCAAATCACTTTCATGTACATACTACAATACAGTAGTATAATATAGTACATATAATGTACAGATATTGTTCGCTTTTGGCAATCTCTTTCACCTCTACTTCATATAGCCTAATCCAATATTGTTGGTCTAGGATCAATTAAATTAAAGATTCCTTTTGCTTGCTTTGTTTTGATCTGTCTGTCTGTCTATCTATTGAAATATTTACTAAACATCCATTCATCTTTATTTTAGTGAATTGACCCATGTTCATTTGGTAAGTGCTATTTCAAAAGCAGATATGATGTTCATCAATCTTAGTGACTTTTGCTTTTACAATTTATACCACTGCACATACACTGTATATTAATGAACAGTAAAGACAAAGATCAACGTGGGTTGATCATCGAAAATATATATGCAAATATGACTCACACTGACTTTCTTCTTTCTCTTCTCTCCATCCCTCGTCCCATGCCTTGTAACCTTTCTCTCTGGTAGAAGACTTTTGGTTTATACTGCAGGAGAACCAGAAACCCCACAGCACCTTTCATCCTCTCTCTTTCACATATTCATTCATCTTATAGAATGAGAAAGATTGGAAGTACAAGGGAACGCAATGGAAATACATTCCCTGATACAAATCCCACTGTAACAGGATAAACCCTGCATGGTTGGTATCAAATCAATATGAGGGATTGCTGTTGTTGGTGGTGTTTGAATTTGTATTTCCTCCTGACTGAACAAATGTTTGCTCCCTGCTATCCCAATATCACGTTCTGACACATTCTGTTATTCCAACCTGAACCAAAAATGGAGGAGATAAGCTGACCTCGGAGCACCATTTGTTGCATCAGCGATACACTCTGTGAAGCAGAATAGCTATCAATAAAATGCCCGAGTCTCTATTGGGTTGATTCGATTACCGGACATAAATATTTCACTTGGTAAAATGTCCTTGTCAGATGAATATCTTGTTTGAGGACACCCTTCAGTTCATCCTTTTTGTCTTTGAATAAGGCGAGTCAGTGCCGCATGTGCGCCGGAATAATCGCCGGCTATATAATTTATACTTTCTGTTATATACTCGGATAATAATTGGATGGCCATAAAAGCCTCGCCACAATATCTCTTAGAATATTGCATAGCAAAACCTGTGCGCTTATCTGTTTTAATATGCACTCTATCACTGTACAACTTACTTTCCATCCAGGGAAGCCTTTTTATCCCCGCTGCCCCTAGTTCATCCTCGGGAGAAAATTCATGTGAAAACTCATCCTGGAGTGAATTGTAATGTTCCTCCCTGGGCTTTATCTACAGCCTCTCCTAACAGTCGGCCGTACTCTGTCACGTGTAGCATGTGGGTTCCCTTGGGGAGGGGAGGGTGGGGGAGTTTATTCCACATGGACCCCGAGCCCCTCGGAGACGACTCCCAGCCGGCCCCGAATCGCTCGTTCCGTCTCAGCCTCTCGCTCATAAAAAGCTGCTTCATTGTCCATGAAACAATTTCTGCCTCTGCACTTCCAGATTGCCCGCTCCCCAACTCTCTCTCTCTTTCTCCCCACTGTTGCCGCGCCCGTCACTTCTCAGAATATATGTGTTGTCTGAGCGAGGCGCCGCGCTCTGCATTATAAAAGAGATTTCCGCCCCCCGGTCTCAGAATGAGATCGAATCGGATGAAATGGCACCGGGTTGCAATTAAGTCACGATGGAGTCTAATCATACATACATTACCCGTCCCGAGGGAGAGGCGCTGGAAGACGGGGGCAAAAACTTCCATGAGGGAGGGCTTTGAGACGCAGGATTGATTTTTGTTTTAATCTCATATTCACAAATACAGGTCAGCTCTTTGAGGCGCATTGTCAAATATCACTTCCACCTTTATTTCAGTGCTAAAACAACATCCATTCCCAAGGAATTTTTGGCCCATAATGAATAGTTTATGTCCTTTCCCTTTATCTTATTTTGATCACATTAACACTAACTAATTTCCTGCCATGATCTCTCTATTATTCAAAATGGCATTAGTCTCATAGACCCCAATCTAATTAAGCCTTGAGAAAATGTAATGAAATCCAATTCGACAATCTAGCACCGGTTTCCCCACACCATGTCTAATGATCCATTGCTTTTCCAATATAGAAAGGGAGCTGGAGGGAGAGAGCGGGCCTCATCACATCAGCCGCTCTTCAGTCCTCCATCGGCGACGCTCTTCCCTGGGTTATTAGTCGAATCTCTTTTAATCAGACCAAACTGTTCCGCGCAGACACGAGCCCGACTCTCTCCCTGTCAGGCGCCGGTACATTTGATGCACTGCCTTCAGCGCCGTGGGAATGTCATCTCCCTCAACACTTTATGTGGAAATTAACCACCATACCGCGCCACACATGCATGCATTATCTCCAATAATCAGCCCCCTCTGTCATCTTGAATGTACGTATGGATCATGGAGGTGAGCTACCGGATTCCCGCAGTGCCTTTTTCACGCCAAATGAATGAAACGGGCTATTTGTCAAGAAAGGCTCCAAAGGCTAAAGTAATTTAGGGGCGCTGGTGTTTTAAAGGTGCTGCTCTCCACCATACACACCCACTTAGTGTTGGTATTTAGACTCATCAAGCAACGGGCTCTTGCAAACTGCCATCCTATGTTTACTGCAACATTAACCTGTGTGAGTCTCAGCATTAAATGGGAGTTCATAAGTCAATTCTCTGTGGAGACTGTAATAATTTGAGAATCAGCGATTATAGAAATCATTTAGAATTACTTATGTCCTTTCAGTTATTCACCATGGAATCACAATTTGTGATAATCAGTAATTGTGCTAAATGGATAATGCCCAATGATAATGCTATTTATGATAACATGATAACTGAAATTACCGGCTGACTGCACATTATTGGCTCGTAATTTTGATTTATAGGAAATGAATTCATGCAAGTTAATGCTTCCCATTATTGTAGCAATCATCAAATATGTCATCAGCACTTTATCCATGTCATCTCATTTGTGCTCACCTTTGCCCTGTCACCCTCTAACCATGGCGTTCCACCTCAGCCAACCAATTTTCACTAATAATCTTGACATATTCAGACCACATTGCATGCTCACAGGTATTCATAGCGCATGTGTTATGTTATGCCTATAAATAACATAAACATGGTGTCATATACAGGACAGGTATATTGCATTCTTTAGTGCCTATAGTGTAGGTTTAGTGTATAGATGTATGGTTTAATTTGAAAAATCCCCAAAATATATGAATGATTTCACGGCAACAGAATGAGAAACAGTGACCGTGTTTACATGCACGCAAAAAATGCAAATAAAAAAAGTGATCACGCAAGCAATATCCTGCCCTGCATTGTCTGCATGTGGCTCTATGCATAACATCAAGATACAAATACACCAGTGGAGCCCTGTTCACCCACAAGCTGACAGCAGCAGAAGAAACTTGAAGCAGATGAATCAGCCCTCGGGTTTCATTCGCGGGGCCGTCCAACTCTCCCACTAAAAGCCTGGGTCTGAGTTCATCTCTCTCTCTCTCTCTCTCTCCCTCTCTCTCATCTCTTCCCTCCGTTTCTTCCCGGGAAAGGCTCCAGCTAATCGCCAGGAGCCCCGAGGGCCATTTGCTTCCTCCAGCCACTCCGGCCTCCCAGGACGCCCCAGATGGAAAACCGTTCTGCGGAGTTCACTGAACCCCTCCCAGCCGCCCACTGCCTCTGCCTACGGAAAAGGCCTCCTCCCCTCGTGCCTCCCGCTGCTCGCACCCACGGGAGTCGACTTACTGAGGGGACATTTTTTTCATTAGCGGTGACCTGCTGGGTGAGCTGGTCTCCGGGCGAGTTCAAGCCCTGGTTTTTTTATCGTGATATTTTCTGAGAGGAGACGGAGACAGGGCCGTGTCTGCGTTAAGCCTATAGCTTTATAACATTTCAATCAGCCACAGTCTGTGTGGGAATGCAGCTTCAACCTGCTGCGTCTTTCATTACTCTGCCAAATATTTGATTACTTGTGATTTGTTGCACTTGTTTGAAGATCTTGGGCGGTTATTCAGGATTCAGGGTATGGGTGTGTGTGTGTGCGCACATGCCTGCAGTGGGCCAACCTTATCTAGCCTTCCTAAAAACAAAATAACAACTATATACAAAAGCATTTTTAATAAATACAAAATGGCTCCAACACTCGTTTCTGGTGGCATGCACCTGCAGCTCTTTGATGTTCTTTCCGGCGTATTTCTTAGCACCTCAGCATGGAGTATTCAGTTGTGTTATGTCTTTTTGTCCACTGTCAGTATGTCTACGTGAAGCGTCATTAACTATTAGGGCGTTGGGTGGCACATCAAAGCCTCAAACTCGTCCGCAACGCAAATCATTCCAAACCAGCCATTTTGTCAGAACAGAAAAAATGTCATATACTTTCCAAAACCTGACAGCAACGACAGCTTAAATATGAAAGAGTGTCAGGAATGTCTTTTTTGAACCGAGACAAAAGGCCTAAGTATTTGCCCGGTATCTGCTCACCGCGTTCCACTAATGAGTCTTGTTCTCCATAAAGGCTATGAGAGAAAGGAGCGAGGAAGCGTGCAAAGCGGCAAGATGGAAAGCCAAACTGTGAGTAACGGTGAGTCTTTTATCGGCTCGGCATATCATCCCCTATCCCCCCCGTCATTTCTCATAATTAGGGTGCCGCATACAGCATGCAGCCAAATCTCTGCTAATGAATAGAAAAACATTATGAGTCACCTGAACCGAGCAGATTTTACCACGCATGCGGCCCTACAAACTGAGCAAAGAACTTTAAGGGAACATTCAGAAAACGTTCCCTCTCCAACATCAGCTGCTTGACAGTCCTGACTCATGCCTCCTGCTTTGCTCCGTACCAGCTCTACCCCTCCGAATGCCGTCCTGCTTAACTTTCAGACCGGGCAGCGAGAAGTGGGTCCCGAGTAATTGTTTTCCGAAGGCGCATTAGAACTCAAATTGCCTGAGCGCTTTGCTGTGAAGAATAGAATGGAGGTGATAAAGCCTTGTTACTGAAAACCTTTCTCCCTCAAAACCTCTCAGGGTCCCTGACTCACCGCTACTTTGTCTGATCCAGTGAGAGCAGTGCGTGTGTGTGTGTGTGTGTGTGTGGACAGGGGTTTACTCATAACACATGCAATTGAGAGATGCTATATTCAACAGAACAGAGAAGAGATTTATTCTCAAATTGTATGATTCTTTCTCTCCCACAATGTTCCCCAAACACACATGCATTCCTGTACATGCACATGCACACACTCACATGCACATGCACACACACACACACACGCTCTGCACAGAGGTAGATGTAGGAATGTGTAAGAATACAAACAAAGCTTATGGCCTTGACTCTGGGCTGCTTTTTGAGTCTTATAAGAAGTCCTGGTTAGAGATGAGACTAAAAGAAGAGACTTTTTATGTGGTTTAATATAAAAGGAATTTCTCCGCAAATCCTGAGACTGAACACAAAAGGTCTAGATGAACTCCATTCAAATGCCAAAGGCAACCTATGTTAAATAGGCTTAAAATGCAGCGAAATACCATATAAAGTCTTGCTCATTACAAACTAACTCCCCACCATCGTGCCATATATTCTTCTAAGCAAAGTCGTAGCAGAATATGACCTTCATGCTCCGGGAACAAAACGTGCCTGGAAAGGATGATGTCTTCCTTCCGTCAAAAAAACCAATCAGAAGCCGGGATAGCTTTGGCTGGAAGCGCGGATGCCAAACATGACATTTTCTCTCCCCGTACCTGGGGGTAAACAAAACAGCCACAGACAGCGGCGCGCTCTCTCTCCCTCTCGCACTGTAAGCACAGCGCGCGGGCTGCCGCGGGGCCCGCTGGGAACGACACCGTGTCAAGCCTCCTTTCGATTGGAGTTGTCAGGGAGAATGAGCGATGTAAAACGCCGATGTCAAAAAGCCCCGTGTTTAGCTTGTCCGCGCTGACAGGTGAGGAAATGGAGCGCGCTACCTGACCGGCATGAGAGAGCGGGCCGCCCCTCTGGGGCGGCGGCGGCCACATCTGCGGGGCCGACGGTAAACAAGTTTTCATGCCGTCAATCAGTGGCTCCCTCTCTCTTTCTCTCCCCCTCTCTGTCTTTCGCTCTCTCTCTATCCCTGTCTCTCCCGATATCTCCGTCTCTCCCTTTCTCTTTCCCTCTCTGCCTCTTTCCTGCCTGTCAGATTAACAACCAATATCCTGTTGTCACCTTCTGTATCACACTGCACTCTCCTTTTCAGTTAGTTATTGGCTGGATGTTCTTGCCTGTACTTTTCACAGAGATGCGGATTATTCCACCTCAGTTAGCACTATAGAGTGTGAGCGCTTACTAATGTTGAAGCGGCACAGCACTGCCATAATCAGGGTTGGGTAGGTGATTTTAAAAATATATTCTATTATAGTTACTAGTTACCTCATCAAAATTTTAAATTTTAATTTTGTTACTGTCAGATTACTTTGAGGTATAAAGCTTTCCAGTCATGGCCTTTATTTCCCTCAGCAAAAGCGAACACCAGGCCTTTATTAGAGAGGGGCTGTTATTTCTTTTGGCAGGTCCACAGTGCCCAGTGTGCCTAAAAGTGATTTTATCAGTAGTCTGTAAAGAACTGTGCTGCTCCAAAATACGATTGCTTTTGAGGTCTGTAGTGTAAAAATATTACTGGTATAGGCATCTGATGTTAGATACTACTACTACTACTACTACTAATGGTAATAATAATAATGAATATCTGGCTGAAATAACAAGAACTACTTTATTAAAAAATTCCAGTAGGCTAACAGAACATACTGGTCATCAGTCTTGCAGCATCAAAACAAAACCAAATAAAAACTGCCAAAGGCACTGAAGTGTTTTTTTGTTTTTAAAAGCTCACTGTCACGTTTTGACTAACAAACAGGAACAATGCTGTATAATAAGTATCTGTAATCAGAGTAGATCATTGTTTAGGTAACACAACAGAATACAGGCTACAGAATCTGTCTCTATGCCTCCATAATTATATGATGAACAGCTCCCCTTGAGATGTGTTGGAGCCAGGCTGCTGTACAAATAAATGCATATTCCAGCCCTGACCTATCCTCCCTCCTCATTGTCCCAGTAATCAATGTGAAATAATGCTCTCAGTCAGTGCTTTGTGATAGAGTAAGCTGCAAGCAAAATCAAGCTAAACCAACGTGATGAACTCATCTACCTGGTGCTACTGTACTCATTTCAGTCAACTGGCTTAGGTGATGTTAATATTAACTTGAAGAGATGCAGTCCAGCAGTTTTCACTCTTTTTACCTTGTTCAGCTATAGTGGATGGTGCTGTTTTGGAATCCCTGAAGCGAACGCTGCTTTAAAGAGTGCAAATATAGATGAAATGAAGTTATTTTAGCTTTGAGTTCATGCCATTGTCACAGCCTATCAGGGTGAGCTCAGCAGCTCAGCAGCAGCTCAAAGTAGATTTGCAATGGTAAAGTGTATGCATGTGTATGTGTGTGTGTGTGTGTCCCACTGGTTGCATGTTGTGGCTCATCCATTTAATCTAGTGTCAGGGTGACGCATGCCACACCCCCATCCCTACCTACTGAAAACATTACACACATGCACGAATGCACACACAGATGCGCACACACCTAGCCATACCCACACACACGTTCCCTGTGTAATAGTATTGTAATAGTGCAGCATTAACACAGCAATGAAATGTAACAATTCTTCAGTTACAAGCAGTAATCCCAATGAGCTGCGTCATGCTTTCATTCCAAGGGATTTGGGAGCTTTTGAGTCTGACTCACTATGAAACCTTTGAATTTCTTTGTAGCAGAGGAGAGGGACTGATTTTTCCTAACCATCAGAGAGGAGGAATGGAAAGCAGATCATTTGGGGCTACTGTGGCGCTGATAGTCAAATTCCTCACAGCCTACCGGAATCCTGATGAGATCGGAGACGGAGAGGTGGGGGGAGCTGGAATGCAGCCATAAGCGGGGCCGGCGATAGGAGGGCCTGTGGAGGACTCATCCGAGGATTTCTGTCTTTTTTCTTTATTTTTTTGGCCCTTCCCTCTGACCATTCTGCAGGAAATGCAGGTTGTAAGGTGCTATAAAGAAGAATGTCCCAGTCCTTTTCGAGTGAATCGCTATCCACAGCAGCTATTGTTTCAAAGGGCTGTCAGGTGGGGGCGAGGTGGGGGGTGGGGGTGTGGAGGATCACACCTATAGACAGTTTTAGATAGCTATTACATTGTGACTCATCTCTTCTTGTGCATGCATAGGCGGAGAAATACTGTATGGAAATCCTGCACTTTTTACATTTAGTGCTATCGTCCAAAAATGCATGTGTTTAGACTGTGCTGTTGAGCTCGGAATGTAATATTGTTTTTAAAAGTCTGGAATGAAACTTCCATTTTGAATTTACAACCCCTCAATGACCTTGCTCTGCAATCTATGAAGAATGCATATAAATTGCAATTACGCCCCCTAAATTCCGTGGCCCAATGCCTCTAAAACGTATATGAACTCATAAATACATTCATGGGGTATTAAGGAAGTGTCATCAAGCAGACAGAGACAAATGACTGTTATTAACAGCACAAAGCCCTCCATATGCTCTGCGGCAAGTTTACAACTCACACTCATTCACCAAAGTCTGGGATCTGGTAACTGATCCATCTGATAGCCCGCCGCTGAGAATGATAAGGCGCAGATGAAATCAAAACATACCTGGAGTGCGATGCGTACAGTAGGATATATGTTGCCCAAAGATAGTGTTATATGACAAGAATCATACTTGTGAAAGTGGATGGACAAGGTGTGAAAAGAAGTAAGAGAATTATTGGAAATCCAGACAAAGTTGGCATTGATTTGTTATGACAAGAGCTGCGAGACTGTGACTGTGACAAGTCGATGAGACAGTGACCCTCTGATGATATACTCCAAAGGCATTTCTCTTTGGATCCCTTTTTTCCCACAATTTCTACAGATCTTTTCTAGTTTCCTTATGCTGATAATAGTATTATTATTATGATGATATTATGATTCAAAAATGTTGTCAGACCAACTGTACCCGACTGTCACTAATTGATGCAAATCCTCAAAATGTTAAGGGCCAGTGGGGCACGGCCCCACCAGAGGGCGCTGTTGTGCAGAATAAGTTATAGGCTTCCCTCAATAATTTAATTCAAATGAATGTATTGGCATGATGTGACATTTCACATATTAAAAAAAAAAAATGTCTCCAAAAAGACTCCAAATCCAGCCCAACTCCATGCAAGTCAATGGTGCAGACATTTTATACATGTCTGCACCTGTGGCTTCGTTGCGTCTGCTGGACACTGTATATCATGGGGCCTTGAGGTTTGTTACAAACTGTAAATCTCTAACTCACCACTGTGTTCTCTATCGGAAAGTGGGTTGGCCATCCCTGACTTTACGTATGCTGAGTCACTGGTATATTTTTATTTATAAGGAAACAACTCCCATTTTATTTATGTACATATATTGTCCAGCAGACTAACAAAAATTACCGTTTACGCTCACAAAACTTGATTTTACTGAATGTAAAAAAGGCTCATACAGAGTTTGGTAAAAAGGCGTTTCAGTTCTCAGCCCTATGGCATGGAATGAGCTCCAGAAGGACCTGAAATCAGGAGCTGGTCTCATTGAATGTTTTTAAAACAATGGTTAAAGGTAGGGAGGATGGTGAAAATTGTAATTGTTTTTCCTCATAGTTTAAATTGCTTTTATATGAACACTGAATGTTTGTTGATCATGTATAATGCTGTAATGTGATGAGATGTTTGTTGTGGCGTCTGTAACTTTGTACTGCTTTTCTTGGTCAGGTCCCTCTTGAGAGGGACCTGACCAAGTTAGGTTAGAGATTCTTAATCTCAATGAGGCTAACCTGGATAAATAAAGGTTAAATAAATAAATAAAAAACAACCCAACTTCGCCCTTACTAACTTCCTATTGGTTGATTTGATTTTACTGGTGCAAGGGCGCGTGAACCTGTGTGAACCTGCACATCTTGCTAGCTAGAGGGACGGCGAACAGCCTAATCATGAACCAAATGAACTTGAATGCTCTGGCTATGCTATCAATTGAAAATGAATTCATCCATGACTGTTGGATTTTAACACCAAGGTCATAGAGAAGTTTGCACACATGAAGGACCGCCGCACCACCTTCCTCTTCAAGAGGTGAACTTCATCGGTGAGTTTATGAGATTCTTCAGGTATTGATTGCTGTGTTGATTGCTATGTTTGCATATGCTATGATTGGCAGTGCGCCGTTCACTGCCTGAATTTTGCTTTGCGTTTTTGTTGTCATATGCTGATGTTGGTTTCGGTCTTGAGTAGGCTATATGATGTTGAGAGACAAACATATTGTGTGACAATATTTGCAATATTGTGACAAGATATGTTGGTAGATCTTCATTGTTTGTGTGGTTTTAGATGGCATTATTCGACTGGCATTTTGTCGCCACTGGTACTGGTTAGGTTGCAGAAAAGAAACTCTCCTTCTATCACTCGTGCAGTTTAATGGTTGTGTCAGTATAATTCAGTGTAATATCTCTATGGTGTGATTGCATCAGATTTTCTTGTGTGAATATTGTGTGGCCTCACCAAAATTTTAATGCCAAAATCGCCACTGTGATCAACAGTATCAAATGCTGCGCTCAAGTCTATAAGAACTACAATACAGGAATGCTCTGCATCTGCAGTTACAAGGAGGTCATTAGTGACTTTAAGAGGTGCAGTCTCTGTGCTATGCAGAGACCGCAAACCAGACTGAAATTTTTCAAAAATCACACTTCCATTTAGGAGATCCAACAATTGACTGAGTACTATTGTTTCCAATAGCTTCAATAAAAACGGAAGTTTTGAGATGGGCCTGTAGTTGGCTGGAGCTGCAGGATCAAGACTGGGTTTTTTGAGAAGGTAAGCTAGAGGGAATGTTTCCACTAGTTAATGAGCTAATGTGGAAAGGATGGATGGAAGGATACTGGGACCAACAGATTCAGAAACCGCTTTAAGCAGGTGAGTAGGACGCACATCCAGAGAACAAGATGTTGACCTCATACTTGTAACAATTTTCTTAAACTTAAAAAGAGATAGAAGCACAAGTGATGAAGAGCAGAAGAGTGCTGGGCAGCAGGACAGCAGCAAAGCCAGCCAGTCTTCCTCTGGAGTTCACTGATGTTTCTTCTTCTGCAGTGCAGGTAGACCTGGAAACACTCACCTTCAGCTGTGGAGACAAGTCACATCAAGGCAGCGACATTTGCTGGACAACGGACATTGTAATTAAACTGCATTAACATTCTTCATTAATTGTTTCCAAAGTTTTTGGTCTATTTCACTACTGAATACAAGCAGACTGGGAGAACTGAGGCTGTGCAGGAACTTGGTTCTTTATAAAGAGAAGTGTCCCATCTCCTTTTTCTCACATTAGTTGTTTCTGTATCAAAACTCAGTTTACATTTTGTTTTGTTACTCTTTTACAGAGTTTAGTTACAAAGATGTGAGCAGTGACTTAAAGGGTTTCCCTTCCAGCAGCTGACAGCTGATTATATAAAACACTTTTGCATCATAGTGGTTTGTATAAATGCTTGGATCTTAACAGAATCTCTTGTTTAGATGTTTTGCCATTGAGCCATAAAAACATAACTTCACAGTAAAGTTATTCCTGTAATCATGAATTGAGTGGGGATGACTTCCCTTATCTTAACACAAATTATTACATGCATTCCCTTGTGAAAACAACATGTTTCAGGGGAAAGTTAAGATTTTAACTGACACAGTACTGATAAAAAAAATAAAATAAATACTGTATATGTATTTTTCAAGTGTCAGGAAACTCACCTAAGACATAAATAACTATCTGAACTGTAACATAAGAGAGACTGAGTTAGGTTTTCACCAGACAGCAGTGCTATTCTGGTTAAGAACAGTTAGTACTGCAATAAGCAAAGCACTTTTGGAAGCAAATTCTCAAATTGAGGGTATTCTCCATGCAAGATGGATTTTCCCCTTGACTGAGCCCCATTTTCAACTGCCACAATGTCTGTTAGTTCATCAAACTGTCAGTGAAAACAAAGACGACTTAATGACACTGATATATTAGACCTCAAGACTTGGCAGTGTTCTCATGAGAAGCTGAAATGGGGGATATAACACTTGCCAATATTGTTTTCTCCTTTCTCCTTATCTTTGTAACTTTATGGACAAAAAAGTTCCCAGTTCTCTTGAAATGATAAAAAGACATATTTTAAAAAAGTCATCAAAAGTACTTTCTTTTTATATAGTTTCATATCTGAGTCTGTACCTCTTAAAGTGAGTTGCCTAAAGAGCTGGAGCTGAGCGGGTCTGATTTATTGTTTAATTAATCACAGTGGGGCTGCAACAGAGAAGAGCATCCTACCCCTATAAATGAGACCCCATAGATACACCTTATGTGCTGCAATGAAATTCTGAGGTTGGGTATTATGGTCATTTCTCCCCCCACAGAAAGTGATGAATCAAAACTTAAGAGTGAAATCCAAACTGTCTCCTAAACAGCAGTGAGTGATCTTTTGCCTGTCTCGTCCCTTTGGTATCCTTTGGTTTAAAGCATCACATAACAAACAGTTACGTTACAGGATTTCTGGGTATTGACGTTCAAATTCTTCAAGCAGATACGCTGCCATTTGGAGCCACCACTGTGCAAAAGCTATTGGTGATGCATCTTTCATTTCTGGGTCCAATTTGTTATATTTTTTCGTACTCCTGTGGATAACTGGCCAAACGTAGATGATGTGACGTCATGTCCAGATGTTTCCAGCGCTGCTACAATGGAGTTTGATAGGAGAACATTTTTCAGCAATCTCAACAGTAATCAGAAACAAACAGAAACGAAGAGCGAGGCTTCTTTCTAGACTCACCAGGGAGAAATCCATCGTAGAAGAGGCAGAGAGACCAACTTCTCCACCAATTGACCTTATTCACACGGCGGCCATTTTGAACACTCGGGGTGGGAAATTCTACCTGGAAGATCGGCATAAAGCTAGCGTTACTTCAACACATAAGTGAGGACTTCAGATAGACGAACAGTTAGCCAGATTAGCTAGCAACATCGACAACAACTGCCTGAATTTAGCAGGACGTTAGCTAGTTAGCTTACTAGTTAGTTAGCTACTAGCTAGCTGCCTAGACTAGACTCTGGTAGGTAGAGATAATGGGCCAAATTCATTCAAATGTGAACCGATATCCCTCTGATTCTTGAGATGCATTTGTTTCTGATATGTTTTTCAGTGTGAATCTGTGAAATACTAAGTGTAGACCTGCTCTTCCAGGTAGAGTTTCCCACCCTGAGTGTTCAAAATGGCCACCGTGTGACTAAGGTCATAGACCAGAATGCAATGCAGCCACAAGAAATGTTGCATTTTGAGTAAGTGGCGCAACACTCAGCTGTTTCTGGAAACTCTCGATTTCTCGTGGTTACTATCGCTATCGTTGTTGCTCGATCAACCTATACATAAAACCCAGCTGGATGCAACAAGTCCAGGCACGTTCTCCAGGGGTTGCCGGAAGTCATTCTGGGAAATGTAGGAAATCACTAAATGAAGTAGAAGGCACGTTGAGGGATAGAGGGTACACCAAAAAGGTAAATTACAAAACTTCATCACAAAATACTTTTAAATGACACACACCCACATACTGTACACTGGTACACAATTACACAACCACAGAAAAGGTAAACAGTAAAACACACACACACACATACTGACATTTCTCTTTCCCCCTACAGTCCCTCCCTTGACTCACCGGTCCCTCTCCAGCAAACGGAGCCTTAATGAGGTTGCCCGACATACATAAACTTGATGTCATGGGCCGGCCGAGAAAGAGCCACGATCTGCCGGTTATAAAACACTGCTGGTGGTGACACACAGCTGGGCAGAAAATAGAGGGTAGCCAAGGACACCCTGCCCCCATCCGCCCACACTTCCTCGCTAAGGGCAGTCCGTCGTGTCTGATGGTGACTTCTACTACTGCATGTAGGACACATACCGTCTGCCACAGTCATTGCTCACAAAATCCTGACCCGTCGGGGCCAGTGCAGCCGCGGTCATGTGTCTCCGCTGTCCTTTAGCCAGGCGATGTTCGGTCCTTTTTATTTCTCAGCCAATTGCACTCGTTTGGGGGGGGGGGGGGGCAGAGGCAGCGCCAGGCGGGGAGGGGGAGGGGGAGGGGGGGGGGGGGGGGGGGGGGGCAGAGGCAGCGCCAGGCGGGGAGAGTGTGTGTACAGCCACAGTCTCAAGGGAGACAGGATTTATCCCACATTTTCTTGAGCGGGATCCTGCTCTTTCAGTCTCTTTTTCTGTCTTCCAGCAGAAGACAGAAAGGATTTTTTTGAGTTTTTCAATATCCCGATGATTCCTCATGATATAATCCAGAGATTGTATGGCGATGCTTGAGGAATTAGATGCAGGGAGATCTCCCCAACACACACACACTCTAACAAAAATGTCATCATTTGAACATTGAATTAATATTCTTTTTCATCTAATCCCGGGTTGACCTTTGATCAGAAAGACCTGTTAGCATTAGGGCTTAATCAATGAATGCCTCCCAGCGAGCATTTGACGGATGGCAATGTGCAGGAGTCCAATGCCTTAGGTTTACATGATGTGCAGGTTCAACTTCAACTTAAACAAGTAGAAAAAGTTCACCATGTGATATTATAAAATTCATATTAAAGCAGCTCTGGAAACTGTTTTGAACTGATATCATAAAGATATTCAGGTCCTGGTTTCACAAGCAGCCATGGGCAATTATGGACGTCACCTCATCTTTCATTTTGGCACTGTATTTACACAGGTTTTCAACCCCAGCACAGGCCGTCCTATCAACATCTATTCAATGTCAAAATGTTTGCCGGGCGATGTCAATGCATCATAGTGTCTTTCTGGCACGCCTTGCTTCTTCCATGGAGCTAGATTTGAGCATACTACCTCCTACTGTAAGCGCAAGGCATTTTTTTTTTATGTTCATATAGGGATGTAACGATACACTCAACTCACGATTCAATACAATTCACGATACTGGGTTCATGACACGATTTTCTCACGATTTTTTTTTTACAAAATGAGAAGAAGACAAATTATGACTGAAAAAGATTCCTTTAATTATTTCTCAGACAAAAACTACAAAATACTGTATATTTTCTCTTAATTTTTCTTTTATCAAATTAAAGAATCCCTTTTTATTTCTGAGGTAGGGTATGAACTATGCAAAACAATGCATATGTGACGCGTTATATCATTTTCAGTCGGAAGACGCAACGGCGCATTTGTGGATAAACGTGATTTTACTATTTTTAATAAAATAAAGCCTTGGCTTTCATTCTGTGTAGAGATTATTGTGAAATTCAAACGCTTAATATAGTTTTAAAGCTCATAAAGGTAGGGTGACAAGCAGAACTACTAGCTTAGTTTGTCAACAAAGCTTGCATTCCTCATGTTGCCAGGTTTGTGGTTTTCAATGTAGCCTACTTGGAAATGTTATAAATGCTGTAGGACTTAAAACGCTGTTTATAAAGTTTGTCAGGGTTGTATTGTGGAGTTTTGTTGTTGGTTTGTTATTTTGGACTAGTTTCATTGATCAGTGGGCTGTTTATGGGTTGGGTTTAATTGGCACTGGGAGGGTTTTGTCGCTAAGAACCTGGCAACACTTCTCCCCGTCCCTCTCTCCCTTACTATGTGTCCCTTAAAATTATGAATGAAAATCTGCATAGTAACAGGTTGACCATCGTTCACTTTATTGTCTAATCAAAATTATTGTTTCATCTGCGGGAAAACGTAGTTGTCAGGCATCTCAACCTGTGTGTGTGTGTGTGTGTGTGTGTGTGTGTGAGAGAGAGAAAGAGAGAGAGAGAGAGACAGAGAGAGATTGAATTGAATTGATATTATTAAAAGACATAGAAATGAATTCCCGTGAGGCAGAAATTGCCAGATTACTAAACTCAATTTGGGCAGTGGTGGCCTAAAGGTTAGAGAAGCGAGCTTGTGACCGGAAGGCCGTCGGTTCAATCCCCCGGACCGGCAGGATAAATCTGGGTGGGGAAAGTGAAAAGCAGCGCTTGCCCCTCCCTCATTACCACCACTGAGGTGCCCTTGAGCAAGGCCCTTAATCCCAACCGCTCCAGTGGAGCTGCTCCGTGGCCAGCAGATCAGACTGTGGTTGTACTGGTCAGCTTCCAGGTGTGAATGTGTGTGTGAATGTGATCAGGGCGTTCCTGAAAAAGAGAGCACTGCTCTCAGTGAAACTCCCCCAGAATAAATAAATCAGACTACTTTTTAACTCCGGTGCCGGTGGATGCGCGACCTGTCGAGAGTGACACCAGTGCGTCTTCCTCAGAGTCGGACAGTCCACACACCAACAATACGAGCCCTGAGGCTACAGGCGGAGAGACTGAAGATGAGGAGGAAGATATTTCGCTTATGGCAGACCCGCGGCTGCGGCTCTCCAGTCTGTAGAAGGTGCATATGTAAGCGAAGATTGTGGCCACGAAGGTGCCACTGTAAATGCACGTGCACAACCACGTGGTTGTGCATGTGCATTTACAGTGGCACCTATAGTGGCTGCTTATGCGTGCACGTGGAGTGTTTTTTTTTTTTTTTTTACCTTTATTTATTCAGGGGAGTTTCACTGAGAGCAATGCTCTCTTTTTCAGGAACGCCCTGATCACATTCACACACACATTCACACCTGGAAGCTGACCAGTACGCATAAATAACCATGTGCACATTAGTTTGCTTCTCCACATACACGAGCTGTGCCTTTGTGAAAAGTTGAATTTCAAAATGTCAATGTGTGTGTGTGTGTCTCAAGACTGCAAATGTAATGTTAGTATGTTATGTTTGAATGATTTCTTTATTTGAATAAATGTCTCAGAATTGACTTTGAGGCCCTTTTTCTCAAAAACATAGTTTGGAAACAGTCAAGACATCAAGGGGGGCATCTCACTCAATCTTTGGAGTACAAAGATAATTTTGATATCACCAGAAAGCTTAAATTCTCCTCTTTCCAACAGTGTATTAAACTCAAAATGGATTGAGGGGTCAATGTGACTGGAAATGATAGAGCAGGTCACATATTTCCTTTTCTTTGTAAAAGTGAAACTGAAAATATCTTTTGTTTAAAAAAAACAACTAAATTGTCTAAAAAAAAAAACTAAATTGAATTTTAAAACAAATCCCGAATAAATAAATGAATAATACAAATAAAGAAAATCTCTTCAAATAAACAAACTAAGGCTTTGCCTGTGTTCCTAACTTGGAATTTACATGTTTTTTTAAGGAATATCAGCATACATTTTCAGGCAGAAGCTGAGATCTCTGGACATTCACAATGTCCCCTGCTGTCGAAAAAACCCTTTCACTAGGGACAGAGGTGGCTGGTATGGAGAGGTATGCTTTTGCTAGAGGGGAAAGCAGTGGGTACAGCTTAGCATTTTCTTTCCACCACTTGAGCAGACAGCTTGTGAGGGAAATGGGTGTTTCAGTTCTGTACTTATCCATTTCTGCCTCAATCCCACTGATGACTGTGCTGCTGCTGGGTCAGCGAAAGTCCCTCCAAGGAGATCTTCCAATGCTGTCTTCTTGGGAGGAGGTTGTTCCAGCTCAGCTCCATATGCTGTGTCTGTCTGGTCAACAGGCTGTTCTGCTGCAGGTGTGGGGCCACTGGTACCTGCTCCCCCCTCATTTGTTTCCTCCACAGTGAAATGGGTCTGTAAATGGCAGAGATAGAAAAGACCAAGTAAATCTAGATATAACAGAGACAGGGGTCTCATCTTGTTATCACGGAAGCAACACTTGCAAGACCTACACTTGTGGAAGACATTTAGAAAAAATATAGGCCATAATAAACAAGTCATTAAAAAATCCATGCACACATTCAGAGAAAGAGAGAGAAAGAGAGTAAAATAAATACCTGGTTGTGCAACTGCACAGCTTTCTCCTTCAGCCTGTGGAACACATCCTGGCGCTGGTCTTCCTCTAGATGAGGCAGAGTTCGGAATCTGGGGTGTAATGCAGTGCACTCCAGCAGGTAGTTATATTCCCCAGTGTATCTGTCTGAAAGGTTGTTGAGTATAGCTCTCTTCAGGTTGCTCACGGTGCGGGAGTCTTCTTCGTTGAATGCCATGCTATGCTCGATCATATGCTTTAAGGGCACAATGAGAGACACAATTGGGGTTTTTTCGTCGCACAGCACGGTGGTGGCTTTTTTCAGAGGTTTAAGAAGCCTCACGATGTCCTCAGCATCACTGATGTCTGAGCCATCCAGAGTATCGATTTCACGGGCATTTCGTCGGACGTCTGTGCTTAGGAGAGCTGCTGCCACAGCTGCTTTCTGTTCGAGATAGCGTTCGATCATATCCAGACTGCTGTTCCATCGCGTGGCGACATCGATGATTAGCTTGTGCGATGGAAGCTCCAGCAGTTTCTGTTTAGATGCGAACACAGCGGTGGCTGTGGAGCTTCGGTGCCGTCTCTAGTAATTGATATGCTATCTGCCTCTCTGAGGGTCTGAACCACCTTTGATTTTGTTTCCTTGTAAAGCTTTGTAAACCTTCATTTTCAACTACGGAAAACGGCCTCATATCTCTTGCCATGAAAACACCAATGCACCTCGTAATCTCTTTGGCTCTTGCGCTCGTTTGGGCGAGCGGGGTTGCAAATCCGCTTGTCAGCGTGGTTTGGCCTTTTAGTAATGTTTTTCGCTCAGGTGGTGGTGACCGGAGCTTCTCACTATGGTGCCGGTTTACATGCTGCATCATGTTGGTTGTGCTATTTGTGTAGTTCATCATCCTCTTGCAATATTTGCACACTGTTTTTGTCTTGTCTGTTATCTTCTCACCTTTTTCATTTTCTGACTTAGGGAAGCCGAAATGCTGCCACACCTCCGATTTGAAACAGGATGGTGCATCCTCAATCTTCACCCGCGGCCGCCATGTCTTTGCGCCTGGATACAGCTACTGACGCGTGACGTAGGACGTCGAACAAGCGAAGTCAAAAGTAGATAGCGCCCTCTGCTGTTTAAAAAGAGTATCGCAATTCATTTTTCATCTCACTGATTTGAATCATCACATATTTGTATCGCGAATTAACTGTCTCGCAAAGTATCGTTACATTCCTATTTATGCCAGTTAGTCACAGGTTTCCACAGGGCAACAGCATCAGAGGTTTGTTTGGACGGGTAGGGGGTGGACAGTGTGTGTGTGTGCGTATGTGTGTGTGTGTGTGTATGGAGGGGAGCCGGGGGGGGGGTGTTACTAAACTCTGCTGCGTAATAACTTAGAAATGCAAATTATGCAGATCAAACGTACATTTTGGGAGTGTGCCTGTTTTGAAGCTTCTCTTGGCAGATCAGGCGAAAGACATCGATAGCATACGGCACATATTCAAATATTAAAGCCCCTATCTGGAAATGTATGAGTATACCAAGAGTAGTGTTATATCTACAATTTTTTTTTTCTGTAAAATAGAACTTGCAGATGTAAAGTGGGCTTTTCGAACTTTCTAAATCCCCTTCAACTCATGGTGACTTCCAATATGGGACTCTAAAGTTAAATTGACAGACAAAACTTTTATAACCTACCTATTACATTTAAAGCCCGAGTTAAACTTTCACACACCGCTGACCCTTCTATCATACATTTTCCAAAATCAGTTTCAGATTGTATAAATGTCCCCAGCACCACATTTTGGGTTTCAGTGCCAAGCCTATCTCTTTGTTTACATTTGGATTAGACCTTCAGAGGAAAAGTCTTTTAGTACTGTGTCATCATCAAATTAATATGCAACTAATGTTAGAAATCAGTACATATTTTACTGTACATTAGTACATTTTGAGACATACAGGTAATTCATTGGGGATATCCCCAGCAGTCAGTGGTGATGCACTTCTATCCCACACTCTATCAACACATGCACTAATTTTACAGCAATGTATCAATAACAATCTGGCACATGGCATCTTTAACCAAGAGGGATGCCAAATAATTCTGCTGGCATTCTGTAGAGACACAGTTTCTCTTTATGTTCCACTTATGTTTGAAAATCAAACACCCAGCTTCATTTGCCTTGAGGCAATGCATGTATGTACATCTGTGGATCTTGCTGCTGCTGCTAGTTGTTTGACACCTGACAAAAAAATCACAGTGCTCTTAATACTCCGGGGGAATGGCACACAGACACCAAAACGTTGGGTTGACTCTACTGCAGCACAAAGATTACACAGTGAGGACATGGGCTGACAGGACCGTCACTGCCAGTACATTCGCTGCTCTTCAACTGCATCTCACAGACCAAAAGAGAAAATAATAGATTGACATAGCTGAAGCAATCGCACAGTGAGGACACAAGCTGACAGCATAGTCATAGCCAATACTTTCACTGAATGGATGGACAACAAAACCTCACACAAGATGGCCCTGATTTGAAATAAAGGCTTTTGGACTTTACCCTCCTTCTCTGTGCCTGAAGTAAGCCTTGTATGGCTCTCTTTCTGTTTCCACTGCAGATTTGTTTGGACCTAGTTGGCCATTCAACAGGCACTAGCCCAACAAACTTTAATAAGTACACTCAAAGTAGACTTCTTCTGCTTCTTATCTTTTTTCTACCTTCTTATATTTATTCCAAAACAAATTGGTGTTGCTGCTTCTGTAAACATAAAAGACATCACTTCCTGTGCAGCGGAGGATTTTTCCCAGGAAAAAGGGACCCCCTCATAGGTGTTTAGAACAGCAAATGTAAAAGCTTTCATGAACTGGCTATAGGTTGAATCACTATTGTATGGTATCAATCGGTAATAGAGAACAGCAAAATGGACATATGAAAAAGTTGTGGATTATTACTTTAAATATGTAGCTATAAATTCACATGCATTTATACATTTACAAATAGGGACAATACGAACCTGCTCTTCAACTGCATGTTACAGACTGAAGAACAGGTGGACCATGTCAGAAACAGCGCTTAACCAATGCTTCAACCTATGTTTTAACATTAAAGCTGCAATATGCAACTTTCTTCACACTAAAATAATAATAAATAAATAGGATATATACATTGTGACTGTGTGTCTGTCTGTCTGTCTGTCCCTGTGTGCACATGCCTAAATCCCCATGTTTGCCTGAAATTTTGCAGTGATGTTGGAGACGTTTTAGGGTGTATACCATTTACTGTGGACATGTTGTATGGGCGTGGCCAGTGGTGAGTTGGGTTGGGCAACAGTGCCTTTGAAGCAAGATACAGCACTTTTATTTGGGTTGATGGAAGCTAGGGGTGGGAAGACGATTCTTTTAACTAACTCAATTCTTTTGCGCTGTCCGACAACAGTCAATCGATTCAGGACCGGTTCATTTGATTCACCTTTGTAAAAATGACAGTTTCATAACCAATTGCGCTGTAAAACTACCCCCTGCACGCACACACACACACACACACACACACACACACACACACACACACACACACACACACACACACACACACCACCCCAACAACATGACAAACAAAGATCACAAAACAAGACAAATACCCTTCAGTCTAAAATAATTCAATTGAAAAGAACACAGTCTTATATCCAAACCACTGATAGCCTCGGTTCAGATAACCTCTTATTAGACTAACTTATTTTTCTTGGCTGGTCCACGTAAAATTAGGCTTAGTCAAGTCCAGTCTCAATAATGATAAATTTGGTAAACTATGTCTATGATACAAATCGGCCCATCACTAATGGAAGCCACTTCCACCCTGTCACAGCAGCACAACAGGTTCATGCTTACAGTGGCACTCTGTAATGGTTTCTGAATCAATACAGCGACCTGGCACCCTGTCATAGTGTGACTCAATGGCATTGCAAATACATTCCTCTTATCAGCAGTGCCACGGCTCTATCATGATGTAAAGGCATTGATTGGCATTCACATTTTTAGAGTGATAGGACTTGTTCCCTTTACATTGTGTGTGAGGTCCTCTTGTCCTTGCACCATGCGTCAGTGGGTGAAAGGGGTCGACGCACATTCAAAGTACCAATGTGTTTTCCGCTCCCTCAGGATCTGTGCTGAATCTGCTGATCCGACCCTGCCTTATTGCGAGTATCAGACTCGTTAAAATATATTATCTTCAACTAAGATCCCCTTTGCACCTCGCAGTGACATGCGTTCCAGGTGATCGGATTGTAAATGGATGGTGCAAAAAGGCATAAAATCCAGGTGTGAATGCACCCGGAACGCATTGAGGAACCAATCATCCAAACCAGGTGGTCAGAGATGCATTTAGCCACATTAACAAAATGTAAATGCAATGTGTCTGCAGTACACATGTAGCAGCTACGTAAGTGGATACAAACCTTCATGTGTGGATCCAACCAGGAAACACATGCACATCAATCAGGTGTCAGGCAGTTCTGATAGTAACATACTTGCCAAAATGGATTGTCAGGATACGTAAACAAGTGAGATGAGGTGTTTACTGTCAATTTTAAAGGACATAAATATTACTATAATAATGTATGTAGCTTTTTGCACAGGGACAGCCAAATATGAGCTTTATCTTTATTTTGAGGCTGTAAAATGTTTGTTTACATTTCCAATTTTCACAAAAATTGGAGTAAATTGGAGTAAATTACACCTATGTTTTAAATTTGAGTTATGATGGACTCTTCTAAGACTGTTAATACAGTATGGTGTAATAAAGTGGTGATTGTATTGTGAAGCTCTGTGGCCCAACAGTCCTATCACTTTTATAACCCTTGGCACCCAGACCTTCATGGTTTAATACAGCAGCTGTTTCCAATTGAGCAGTATAATTGGTTGAGATGAGACCAACACCACTGATGTTACTCAGTGTAACCTCAAGGGTACATCATCATCAGTGGCACAGATCAACATTTTCATATATAGAAAATAATTAATGATAAATTAAATAGACTTACCTATGGGCAAGAATGCATGTGCATAATATCTTGCACCCAGTAACTGGACAATGAAGGGTTATGAAGACTAGGAGAAATTAAAAGTAGCCTAGTTGCAGAATTTTCTCATTTTCTATCCTAACGTGCGGTATAGCAAGGCTCTCACCTGCCATGTGTGCTGCAGAGGATTAATGGGTGATGAAAAGCAAATTCCCTTGCATGCAAAAATTCTTCAACCTCTTAAATGAAGTTAATTGCTCCTCCTCCGGCTCGCACCCCGCCTCTGCACTTAGTATTCTTTTAGAAAACACGTTCACAAGACCGACTCATTTCACTGCTCTTTGACATACGTTCCTTATCTGCAGGCATCACAGTGTAAATGGGCACTTTATCCTGACATTTTCTCTCAACTCCCTTTTGGAATACTTTTTCTAAAAAAAAAACAAGATTGTTGAATTGGACATGTCAAAAATAAAACCAAGACAACCACTTCTCACTATTTACTTTTGCTTGTAGCTTATTTTTCCCCTCACTTGGCTTTCAACATGCAGGTTTTTGTTTTATACTCCATTTACAGTGTCAAAAGGCTAAATATTTGCAAAAAATGACATACAGCACTGTAGACGTAAAATTTGATGCTGGTTCTGATACTAGCTCTACATTTAGTTAGTTCATTTAGTGCAATTAGTTTACAGCTCTACAAAAGTAAACTAGCTTGCATGCCTGTCAAGTATTTAATTACAGTTGTGCCTGTGTTGCCTAGCAATGGTAAAGTTCTCCCTCTAAAAATGAAATATTTAAGTATTATGTAACACCAATGGCACGCCTGTTATGTTGAGGAACAATATAGCTGTAGCCTTTTCCTCCATGCTCATGCTTGCGATCAATCACTGTGAGGTAGGTTATATTCATCACAATATACATCATTTTCTGGTTAATATACTTAATATACATAAGGACTGTAAGAGTAGAAAGGTAACACATACGATCTACCCTGAGTTGGCTGAAAAAGTAGAGCTGAAAATAAGGAAGAGTAGGTGTTATAGTATCTGGTCTGCTCTCCTATAAACTTTTTTTCTGTCTTTAGCAGTGCTTAATTTGTGCCGGCACCTCGCGGTTTTGGACTACCTGCATTCCGGTACCTATTTGCGTTTTTTTTGTCTGCCATGTAATACTCCCAATAGTTAACTCTTCTTTCCTTTCCCCTCCCTTCCAAAAACCTAACTGTCTCATTTCCATATGAAGACAGGTGATCACCCTATTAGAAAGTAACAACAAGCGCATAGTAATCACGTCACACATGAGTGAGCTGCTCTGCAGAGTGTGTTATGGTAAGCTTCAGACAGCGTCATGGCTAAAAGTTGAATTTGCTGTCCATATGTCCGCTGTGTGGACTATTTTGGAAAATTAGACAAGGTAAGCATGATTTGTTTAGTTTGTAAACGTGTTAGCATATTCTGTAATCTATTAGGTCTCTGCTGGGACAATCAAAATTCATATTTGCATAGATGACTGCGAAACAGACATTTTTTGAAGTGCGGACCTGTAAGTCCCACAGTTATATATGCGGGCAATTGCACATGTTATGTTGAGTGTCCAGAAATAATTGGGAGGCTAATAACATGAGAATTGGTTGACGCGAAGGGCTGTAAGCCACATCAATGTGGGCATTTCAAAACCAGCGCGGTCCAGCTGAGTGCTGGTTCATCATTATGGCTGAACTAACATGTGGCTGGTGGAAAATGTCAATTCATCCACCTCCAGATGTCTCCTTTGACCCTCTCCAACAGGCTGCAGCAATAACCAGATCCAGCAATAAAGGAGCAGTGCAGTGAGGCAGAGCAGATTATTCTGTAAGGCATTTCATATCCCGTATACACAAATACTATAGAACTTAAGGACGGATTGTACGTACTTCTTGGGCTGAAACTTTGCAAAAATTTCCACTGAATGAAATCAGAATTTACCCATTTGCAGTCTATTCTTGGATGTGGCCCCGGGGGTATCTGTGTGCGTGCCCGCGAGCTGATTATGGGAGTAGTTACCACCACATTTCTTGTGCTATTTCTGGTTGGGATCTAACAGCAGTGGATGTTTGCCTTTAAAATGCAATGAATTGGTCTCCAGTTGCTTTCTGGGGTGCCCATTCTTCATGCAAAAGCAATAAACAGCCAGGGGGCAGGAATTCAATTGCATACACTGGCCGACTTCACAAGCCTCGCTTGGAAAAAAAAAGAACATTGAAGAGACAAGTGGTTCAAGATCACTCTTTTCTAAAAAGGCACTGTATTTTCAAAAATAAGTTATGTTTTCACAAGACCAGCACCTCGTTAGGCAACACATGGAAATGGGTAATGATAGGAGTTGGTTGGTTTGTCTTCTGTAAAATAAACATGGTCAATCATTTTATCTAAGCTATTATTTTGTTTCGAGCATTGTTATCACTCTGCGTGCCGCTTATTCAAATATCTACACTTACAGCAATAAAACTGAATCTCAGCTTTGACTGTGCAGACAAGCTTTTGCATTTGCATTTGCACGAGTGATTAGCTTTGACAACTTCCGTTGTGAGGATTCTTATTTGTTTGCCTCACTCAAGCTGTGAACAAAGCCACGCTGAATTACTGCAGACAGTCGGGCCAGACTGCCTGGTAGAATGGCATAAGGATTGTTGGGGATGTTTTTTGCCTTGTATTGTTGGGTATTGTTGGGTCTCTGAAAGCCTCTCAGAGTCGAGACAATTGTGCTGGCCTCAGATGGCCTTGCCTCTTCACCCTGAATGGGCCAAGGGGAGCTACAGTAAGTCAGGTGAAGGTAGAATGAAAGTCCCTGCGGTGAGAGAGGAGTTTAATACCAACATTCCCCCAGTCCCTCGTTCACAGCGCAACATGGTGAAGGAGGGAGGGATGGAGGGATGGAGGGACGACTAGACTAGGAAAGAGGGAGCAGCTCTTCTCCTCTGCACCTCTAACTGATTATCAGTCCAACCAGGAACGACCAGATGTTCAACATCCACCACACATCATTAGCCTAATATCGCACATTAGCATGAGGAATCATGGCTTCTTGTTTTGTCTGAAAAACAGCATGAATCAATGGAGGAGGCTGGTATCACTGGGTTTCCAGCAATGTCTCCCATCTCCAGATAAGAGGGATGCTCAAGGATACGATGTTACATTAGGAAGCGAGTACAGAGTTTTCAGAAACCTGTGAGTAACATCACACATCACTCGTTTCTTCTAATCACGTCAGATGTACATGATCATAGCATCCATGTTACGGAGGAAAGTCAAATTTCCTGACATGATGTTTGAAAGTTGATTCCTTTTGTGCGCCAGCTGGTGCTGCCTCCTCCTGCTCACGGCTAATGCTGATGAGAGTATTGACTGAAGGGAGCACGTACCAATCCAGGTGATCCACTTCTCATTCCTCGTCGCTCGCTGAGATGATTTGACAAATGCAGGCCTAAAACCTCGGGATCAATGCGACAAATGGCTGCGTCGGTGACATGCGGGAGAAACGCTGTCAAATATCTGAGCTCCGAGCACAGCCAGTGATATCCTGTGCGATTTCTTGTCATGCATTAACATCCACAGGAGATTACCTCTTCTAGGGGCTGCATTTAAAGGGGCAGCTTCGCACTTTAGTGGCCCCAAGTGGCAGCGAGCGATAATTGTTTGAATTTTTGAAAGCTTGAAGGACTCATGTAAACTGATATCATTGAACTGTGCGCTCCTAGCACTCCTAGGACCAGTTTTCTCTGGAATGAGCGCTCACTCGCTGCTATTTAGGGGACCTTTTTCTATTTTGTGTTCCCATGTGCCGAGAGAATTTCACACCAATGACCATACCTGACACCTGAAATTAATTTGGACTAATAGGACGAATCTATGGTGTCTCAATTAGTGTGATAAGATAGGTATATAGTTACATAAAAATGTTGCCTAATGCAGCTTTAATATGTGGTAATAACCCTATATGGTATACTTCAACAAAACGTAGGAAGAGATTTTCTACATCCATTTCTGCAAGCCTAAAACAATGGCAAGGCTCAACCTTTGAGTCTCTTGTGTGTGTGAGCATGTCTGTTCCTGTATCATTGTGTAAAGGGCCTTTAAAAGTCAAGTCGGGCATGCAGACATATGCCTGATACTGTGTAAGCTTTAATGAAGTGACAAAAAGCGGCCATTATGAGTGGTGACACGTCTAGTTCTTGAAGCAATTGTCTTCAGACTTTGCAAGCCAGACTTGAGGAAAAAGGGCAGCAGCGTTATGAGAAACCGCAATATTGTATGTGACTCTAAAAAAGTACCTCTAGTTTGAATTGTAAGCAGAAAGGGGCGGCAAGTATTATCATTCTCCTTCGCATTAAACAAAGTTTTTAATAAAGTTTGCGGATAAAGGCGTGTGTTCAATAAAGGCCGATCTGATCAAAAAGCCCTTGATTTCCTGCTGCCTTGGCAGGAAAAGGCGGGTGAGGCAGAAACTCATTCATCCTACAGGATCAGAGGTCCGTGTGCTTTCATTACTACTTTAATCATATCCACCACTTTGATCATGGCCCACACAGACTTAAAACTCTGAGTAGGCTAAATCTAGAAATTGAAGGCAAAATCAGCCTGAGTAATACAGTATATGGGTTGTACGTCTGAACTGAAATGAATTGAATTTCGGGGGCTATGGTTTAAATAACGCTCCCACGTCATCTGATGGCTCCCGAAATTGAGCCTTGCAACAATGCATTTAAATGCAAATGCTGTTCTTGTGGTGAATTTCCTAAGAAAAATAACATGGGTGTTAATCCATCCTGTGAGTTTCTCCATCAGGTTATAATCAGGTTCCTCAATTTGATTTTAATCAAGTCCTTGTACAGAGCAATCTCTTTAATCGCCTGCAATCACCTGTAGTTTCTTTTCCCTGGTATTGATATTGGATTTATAACAAGCCAACCCACACCGTTCCCACGCAATTATTAAAATAATTCTCACTCAGTGATGAATCAAAGAAGCTTTCAACACACTAGAAAAACAAAATAACTCATATTGGGTTATAGCTTTAACATGCAGGCAACAGTGCGTAGATATAGAGGAGGGGTGACAAAATAATAGAAACATCTATCACTATATGAATATCAAGTAGCCAGTAATGACGAGGGCCACTCTTTACCTTCAGAACAGCTTCAGTCCCTGCTGTCCTCCTGCATCCTGAACTGTGTGTAGTGGATAGTGGAGCTTTCTTCAGGAAGAAAAGCCTCCAGTTCTTTGAGGGATGAAGAAGGAGGAAATCCTCCTGGTCCTGTAAAATGGTTTCATATTCCTTGACCATTATACGACCATGTAGAGCAGTCATCAGAGTGAATGCTGCCCATACCATTACAGATCCAGCATGGTCCACAGTTGGCGACAGTCACTGTGGGTTGAAGGCTTCCTGTGGCTTTCTCCAAGCATACACCCATCTGGAAAAAGGAAAAAGACAGAAAGAGTCATCAAACCTTTTTACATGTTTCCACTGCTCAGGGTCCAGGTTTTGTGCTTCACCAGGTTATGTGTCTTTGTGTGTTGGCCTTGGATACAATCAGTTTTTGAATGGCATTATCTGCCATAAATATGAGCTTTGTGAAGCTTACCACATACAAGTTTTTGTTGAGACTGCATCACAGAGATGTTGAATCAATTCTGTATCAAGTAATAGTACTTTTTAAGGCTGTAGCTTTGTTTTTAGCAACTATCCTGTTAAGTGTGTGGATCCCTGTTGGTGTGCTTTGACTTGTGATCACTGTTCCTCTATGCCATTGCAGTTCGTCTGGGTTTGACATATTTTGTAATGATTTTTTAGACTGTTCCCCTGGCCACATTAAATAATTTTGCAGTTTTTGTGACTGCTGCTCCTGCAGTTCAGGCACTGACTATTTGGAACTCTGTTAGTTGGCTCATGTTGCTTTGAAAAGTCACATATAAAAGTGGCGACTGTCACAGCTCTTTAAAAGATACACATACTGCTAATTGGCATTCAACTTAATATGACTTGCATGTGTGTAATTGCCTTTGTAATTGTGATTTAGTTGCTTCAAAGTTAAAGTCATTTTTCATGTGGTGTTTTCATCATTTTGTACACCGCCTGTAGTGTATTCCTTAACAGATCTTTTTTTTTTTCACAAGATTAAAAAAAGTTGCATATTACCATACAGCCTTGCTATTAAGACCTTGTCTGTGTCAACACACTACACATTTCAGGGGGCTTTTTGGACAATCGTTTTTCCCTCCCGCCATTTAGCAAAGTAAAAATGGCCTCCACTGTGACTAAACAAAACACCTTGATAAAAATGGAGGATTGGAGGGGGGTGAAAGGTTAGCCGCATGGCGCGAGCGCTCCACAGAGCGCCTGTCCTTGTCTGACAAAGACAGGGGGGTAGCTACTTAAGCTTTCCCTGTCTGCTTCTGTGTTTGTCCTTCCCACTGCTTTCCTCTCACTCAAGGCTTTCTTTGGCTTCTTTTTCTCTGCTGTTTCTTGATGCTCCTCTAATGACTGATGCACACTTCGGAGCTGTTTGAAAAACGGTGAACATAGCAGGCTAGGTCATGGTTATTTATTTTGTTTCCTACCTCCTGTTGTGTGCACACACTCTGAATTTCCATTAAAGCATTATGATGAATGCGCGTTACGTTACTTACAGTATGACAGTGATGCAAACATGACAAAGTCATTCTGGGATGTGAGTTGACACTGTTTGACTTTTGGATGTAGAAAAAGGAGGTGTTGTTTTTTTTTTGAAGGATCAGCCTCATCACCACCGGAACACACTGGCAGAAACCAAAACAGACCAAAACACTGCCGACTCATTTTACCCAACATACAGGAGGATCCGCTGTGATGCTGGACCTTGGTAGTTTCAGTTAATTACCAAAAAATCAAGACATATCCTGAAGACATTTGAGGAATATGAGGTATTTTCTCCTTCTGAGGCACTAAGAGGTCTGTAAAGCCTACACAGAGGACTGCTGTATCTCAGTGTTACTCACAGTTGGTGTGAGGTCATTGACTATGAGATGCTGGACCAATTTTGCCCCCTACTGACACATTTATAAAATGCTCACAGCACTGCACTTACTTTGTATTTTACACAACCTTGCCTCGAAAAAGACTCAACGCCAAAATCAAAAGCTTTATTTTAGATTCAGCCATAAATTTTGAATGACAACCAATTCAAAGTAAATTTGCTCTGCTTGTTTTATCAGAAATGCAAGACTTGGCTGGCAGCTGCTCATGTATAATGGAACGGCCTGGAAGTTTCTTATCATCACAGTCAACATAGACAATGTCCACTAGGGTCTTTTGGTGTAATTGTGGAGAAACCCTTACTAACAGCAGCGCTCCGGTAATTTCCCCATAGCTTTTTAGCCCTCAGACGCCGTGAATGACTTTGAGCTGAAGGTATAAACAAGGGCAGAATCTCCGAGTGCCCCCTGGACATGCATCAGTACAGCTGGCCGTGAGGAGAAGCCCAGCTAACAGCTTGCACTGGGACTCGCAGGCACGTGCCAATCATTAGCCTGCTATAAAGTACTGCTATGTAAACGGATCCGGTTCCGAGGGAGCAGAAGGACCAGACTAAGGTCAATGAAATTTGCACTCATTTGATTTGCTGTTGATCTAGTCCTGTGCGTGAGAGCGGAAAAAAAACCCGCCCATCTGGCACTCCAGGCAGGCAGATAACAAACGCTTGGCTTATTCGATCGAAGTCTGAAAGCAAAAGCATATGTTGTGGGCAATCACACCACAGCAGAATTACAATATTTTCACATATCTATAGTCTGTTAACCCTTTGTGATTTGGAAGCATGACGCAAACTACCAGTGTGATGCAGTATGTGTCCTTGGCGCGGAACTGTGCGACACTGTGTTATTAATGACAGCGTCCTGGTGCTGTTGGTTTGGTGTTCATGGGTTTAGCCATGAAGACACGCATGTAGCGCCAGATCCGAGGAGGCCACGACAATGGTGATCCATCAGCTGTCGACAGCCAGGACGGGGAAGATGACTCGCCGACGAGCCGGCTCTAATCATGATCTATCTTCGCCCCTAAAGCCTTGACAACATCCATGATCAAGGAGTAAAGAGCCTATATAGGGCCCTCAGGGACGGGGCTGCGCTTGGGAGACGGGAGAAGAAAGGAGGAGGGGGGATCGGAGAGAGGTTTTCTTCACTGAGCCGGAAGGAGATCTGTAGGCTTGTAAATGCAGCTGTACAACAACGGTTAGGGTTAGACTGATACATTGGTTTGCCGATATTTTGGGCTAATATTTGCCTTAAAAATCAGTGTTGTCCAACTCTGTTATGATGGATATGATTCATTTATTGTATGATTGATCAATATGACACTGGTTGTCTGAGGGCCCTTAACCTGAATTCATTATTAGTAGTAGCAGTAGTAGTAGTAGTTGTGCTGCCCCTTTAAGAGTATTGATGGACTCGCCTGTCCGTGTTGTCTCTAGACTTGCCCAGAGCCATATAGAGAGAGAGTTGCGTCAACGGAAGTCCAAAATGCTTGATCGTCACGTGATTCACGTAGCTTCAGATAGTTCTAGGAAGTACTTGGCGGGCAATTTGAAAACGTAAATACAGAGACAGAACTGCGATTTTTGGTAATTAGTAGTCAATAAATGCATTGATTTACAATATTTATATACAATATTTATATAGCACACCGACATGTGTATGTAGTTACATCAATGTTTTTTTTAAAAGTAAAACTTGTATGGTAGTCAAGAGCAATCGCATCCTAATGTTTATTGATATATTTAAAGGGAAGGGAAGGGAAGGAATGTTTCAAAATTCAGATTAGATTAATTTTCTACCATTTCTTTAATTCATGGTGGTTTCAGTAATCCCATGGTAACTGAGGGCCTAAGTAATCTTAATGATTTAAGCAGAAATCTGTTTATTAAAAAGGGTACATTAAAACACATCCCATCCAGACAGGACAGGACACATTAAAACACATATATATTTATACACATATAAATATATATATTTTATGTATCTTTTGTCTTTTTACTATGCATTTATTTACCGCAATGAATTCATTAAATAAATCTCTAATAAACTCAGAAACATGAATAGCATGTCAAGCAGGTTGTCTGTGCCCTTTCCTCCGTGTTGTCCTTGCATATAGTCTCCACCATGGTTTGCTGTGCTGCATGGGGATGCTCCAATCACTCGGAGAAAGGAGTACGAATGTATGGTTTCCCCACTGATACGGAGAGGAGGAAAAAATGGTTGGCTCAAGTCAGCAGGAGCAATCTTACTATCACTAAAGATCACAACAACAAAAAAATATGCGAGGTAATAATATTCAAACACTTCATTTGCACTTTTTCCACAAACAAAGACCATACCATTGGGAAGCTTAATGTTTGGTTTATTAAAAATAAGGAACAGGGAAAGGCTTGTAAAACCCAGGGAGTTGAGACTCAGGGTGCAGGGTGAGGGTGCTGTCTCATTGCAGGGAGTCTTCAGGCTCCATTGAATCCCCCTGTGGTTCTTGGGCTGAAAGAGAGAGTGAGAGAGGGAGAAAAAGACAGAGGAGAAAGGGTTAGACACACCTATATAGGCTTGGATGGGAAATTGCCTTGGGAGATGAGGTGTGGTCTTTGTTCCTCAACTTAAGTTATGGAACTTCATTAGTTGTGATCATCAACAGCTTTTGCTGCTGATGTTTAACAAAGTATGACAAGTGGCATCAGTTACTGATGTGATATTAATTTGTATAAAGTTGTCTCATGTCTTGGTTGTCTTTTATATATGTAATGAGTGTATACATGTCCAGTAAGTATAAAGTGTTCCCTAATACTGTGCATTCAACCACTATGGGATGTGTATAACACTCAACCCATAAGTTACGTTTTTGTTTACTGTTTTGAAGTCTCAAATATGCACTCTAAACCCATATCAATAGCGATGTATCACAAACATAGCTCTCTTCCTTATTATTGTGTAACGTTAACTTTATTATTAGCTCCAAAATGGATATCCTCATTTCACCACCTCCACCCACCACTCTACAAACACATGCCCCAATGTTATATTTAACTAATATTTAACTCCCCCCACCCCGCAAAAAATCACGTTTAGAAGTCTTTTTCTCTAATTCCACAACGTTGGATGAAATGGCATTAAGAGAACGGAATTTATAATTAATAGGCTGTTCGTGGTTAACGTTATGTGTTGCTAACTTTATTCAGTATCCTAGCCTAATCTGTTATCTGTTAACGTTCCCTAAATCTACTAATTTAGAGGGGGATAATCCACTAACATGCTTTAATGCACATGTTAATTTGATACAGATGTGCTGATAATATACAATCTGATTCTTTAAACATCTTACCCTTTCAAAGTGCATCACAAACGGTCCATTCCGCTGCAACTCTACTGCGCTGCTAGTATTAGCCGCTAAAATGGTCCATTGGAGAGAACGGAGATGACGCAACTCTCTCTCTATATGGCTCTGGACTTGCCTAGTTTGGTTTCCATGGTAACAGTGCTAACTGCTGTTTTTTCTTTTCTGTTCAGTTTTCTCTTAATCCCTAAACAACATATGTCTGTAAGTAATAATTAACATTTCGTTTAGACACTTACCTTTATGTGATTCTCAGCTTTAATACTTACCTGAAAGATCGCTAGTTTCTTCTTGCTTGTAATAACTATAAAAACGTTAGCAATGCTAATCGCGTTAGCACGCTATGGCTTTTCTAATGTTAAGTTAGCATTTGCGCTAATCGCTACCTGGATACAAGCTAACGTTAATACTATCCAGTTCATTGAATAACAGGGTTAGGGTTAGGGTTAGCACATACTTATGTTTATTTGTGTTGTGTGTATTTGTAACCTACTTGTTTTTGCCTCAATATATGTAAATGAAAAGAAATTAGACACATTGTAACTTGTAATTGTTATTTATTTGTATTTCAGTTTCACAGTGCTTTTAACAGTAAACATCCTAAAACTTACCTGCTGCCTCTTGGATGCTTATTGAAGAAACCTGTTTAGCTATCTGCCAAGCTAGTCAGCACCTCAACACTCTAGTGAGGGCAGAATGGTAGTGGTAGTGGTAGTAGTGGTAGTGTTATTATTACTAGTAGTAGTAGTATTCTAATCATTATCATTATTAGTATTATTATTATCCTGAGTTTCAATGGAGAGTTTTAGTATCCTGTGGTCTAAATGCTGTTTCAGAGGCTTTTCCATCCTGACAAAAATTTGCAGGGAAACAGTGAATACTTGTAGTTTTTGGGGATGTTTTGGTAAAATTCAGATAAATTGAATATTGGCAAAAAATATAATGAGCAGCTTCAGTTTAAAGATATCAGAATTGGTTCTAAAATTAATCGTTTGAGCCAGGCAGCGACAGTGCTCTACCTGGATGGGTAGCTCCATGGTAGCATCTCCAGAGCGATATTTGCCTCATTTGTGGAGAAAGAGACTATCTTTGGCGCGAGAAGGAGAATATGTGTCGCTTTGGGTGTCTCAGCACCACATCGCCAAGACAGACGTCCCTGCAAATCAGCCCTTCTGCAACACTGAGCTAAAATAATGCAAACCTTTTTAGAAGTCCTGCTCGAGGGCAGCGTGCTAGCGCCAGACGGCCCGACACTCTCATGCTAAAGAAAAATCAAGCGATTCACTGACTGAATATACGCTATTGGTTTTAACAAAGGGATGCGTGCCAAAACATATGCCTCCAGCTACCGTCTGACAGTGGCAGTCATGTTTCTTCGCTCGCTTCCTATCCCACTGCCTGTTTCTCTCCCTTTGCGTCTCTCTCCCTCTCCCTCTCTCTCTCTCGTAACAATTACCATTCTGTCGTTGCAACCCAACCAGACCCAGGTGAGAACAAGGAGGAAAGCTGTGAGTACAAATCAGCTTTAGCCATTTTACATATTTCAGGTCATACGCCTTGACCTTATTGCATCGACACACAGGCATAAAAACAGTAACAAGGATACATGTACAGACAAGGATTAAACGAATACAAAAAAGGGCTCTATATTGTACCAGAAAGCATTAGCAGAACCCTTTTTGGTGCTATAAAGAACCCTTTTAGAAAGGTTCTCTATAGCACCATGCTCAAATGGCTCTACAGACACTTTATGGTGCTGGAAAGAACCATTTATGAAATGTCCCAAATCAGCAGTATTAAAAGAACCACATTTAAGAACCACACTGGATTCTCTTTTCTGGTTCCTTGAGTCATTACAGTTGAGGAACCCTGCTTTCTCTGGGCATATTGTGCTGATAAATTATACTGTAGATAGAACTGCTGCATTGACACATAGGAGTAAAAGAGTAAGAAAAGTAAAAAAAAATAAAAACATTAAAAAAAAACCACAAATACACAAAGTACTTCTGTAGCTTTTCACCCCAAGACCCCACCCAAGACTAATTCAGCAGCTCCATATTGAGGGTAGAAATAACCGAGTGGGGAAGAACAAAGATTGGGAATTTTCCACACTGAGCGCCGAGGTGAAGGTGACAATAGGCATTTTGTCTCGAAATTTCAACCAGCGAGCCGTAAAGTGACAGTGCTGAAGGAGACAACAGTGATTTTCCTCCTTACACGGTCACATAAAAGTCCCCATTGGCTCTTTTTTTTATTTATTTATTTATTTTTGTGTTCCTGGGGTCGGCTAGTGGTCTTCCTAATTGACCCTGCCTCTCCACCCTGAGTGTCTGCCATCGATAGCATCTCCCCATCTCCGTCCATCCTCCTCCTCATCTCCTCCACCTCCCCACCCCCCCACATACACCCCCGCCCCCCCTCTGACAGGCAGGCGGAGATAAGAGGCCCCCCCCCCCACCCCACCCCCCACAAATACCCCCATCCCACCCCCCCCCTCCAGATTGACATGCCGACACGGCGTCTCCGAGGTCAGCCGGGCTAATTGGTTTGTGCGCGTCTGTGATGGATCATTAGGCCCCACAACTAGTGGACTGGAGATATTCCCCTTCTCTCTCTCTCTCTCTTTAATGCTCTCTCTCCTTTTTTCTCAGCTGTGCTCTCTCTTTCTACACCCCTCTCTCTCCCTCCCTCTCTCTCTCGTCGTCTCTTTGTTCCTCTCCGGGTGGCTGATGGACGCCCCGATATTGGGCCAGTCAGAAGCAATAACGTCCGGCGCAATCTGCGGCTCACATGCGTCGCGGGGAGAAATGATTGGCTGTTTAATCTCATGGTCCAAATGCTCAGGGTTTTCTTTTTTTTTTCTTTTCTCTTTTTTTATTTCCTGTGGCAACTGGGGGGGAGAGAGGGAGGAGGAGGGGGGAGGGGGGGTTGTTGCTTGTGAACTAAAGTAAGGCAAAGTTGTGAAGAAACAATAGGCTTTATTGGGAGCGGTCAAGCGAAACGCCCTCACACACACACACACACACAAACACACACGTTCAAAAGCGCAGGGGTGTATTGCTCCGGCGCGCCACAAACAAAGCTAACCCTTAATGTCAGCGACGGTTATTATCTTTGACAGGCCGCCGTTGACCAATGGAGCCCTCTCGTCGGCTGTTTGCGTCGCGCCTGGTGGCCACGAAGATCGACCTCTCTCTCTCTCTCTCTCACTCTGTCTGTCTCTCTCTCTCTCTCTCTCTCTCTGTCGACTGTACAGTGAGCGGCGGCCCGGCTCGATCTGCCGCCTTTGACGCGGCGGATAAATGGGGAGCGGGTCAGGCGCTGTCGCCGCCTCCGCGTTCACGCTTGTACAACCGTCCGTCAGCTAATTGATTAAACTGACGAGTGTCAACAGCGAATCCCGGGCCATTAACTGTTAAGATATGTCACATCGCGAGGGCCCGTGTCAATGTTGTGGCACCTGCACCGACTCAATTAGTGAAGGGATTCATCGGGGTATTCGCGCACGTATGCTTCATGACTCGCCCCCCCCCCCCCATCACCCACCACACCCCCGCCACCCCAGCCCCCCCTCCCCGGCCATCCACCTCACCCCGCCAGGGAGCCGCAGCCTGTAATTGGGTGTGCAGCCTGGGAAGCCCCAGTAGTGGACGGCTTGGCAGAGACTGCAAGAGTCAATTACCGGAGCTGACAGTGCCGGAGAGAGAGAGAGAGAGAGAGAGGTGCACCAGACACACTGTAGTGATCTGTCTGTGTAGGATAAGGGAGACAGGGGGCTGTTAGCTAGTGCGAGTCCAACATGCTACATTCCTCACCTCACGGTAACAATGACAGGCGTGACATATCTCTTACTTACTTACGTACGGGGGCTCGGGCACTAGAGCTCAGAGGGAAAAGTGGCTGCTATACGGTCATTTGATCCCACCGGTGAATCGAATTAGTTCATACTGCTGGTATCATAGTGAGGGGAAATCGTTCATTCTTCTTGCAAACGGGACTGCTTTCCCTTACGGCAAGTTTGCGGTATACAACAGACACACACACACACACACACACGTAACAGGGCAATATTTTGTTGAATTAAAAGCCGTATCGCGGCGCCGGGGCTCCCGAGGCTTCAAAATGGATTAGTATGTCAATGATTTAACAGTGGCAACGTTTTAATCAAAGACGATCCCGGGAACTCAGGGGTTCATTTCGCTGCCATCGCAACCGCTGACAGGACGTGATTCATGAGGTCTTCATTCTCCGAGCGCTCAGACAGGAAGGAGAATGCGGAGCTCGGCTCTCTCTCCGGTCGCTCTGACATCTCCCTTTCTCTCCGAAATGAAGTTCCTTTCGGTGACTCTGCCCCTCTGTCTGGCTGCGAGCATCCATCAAAACAGCTTTCCCTCAATTTCTCAATTTACTCTTTTAGTTCTAGAAATCAAGCTCGCCGGTGGACTGCATATGTGTGTATGGGCACTCATCAATGCAATATACTATGAGTCCTTATCAAGCAGTACAGAGCTTTCAAGTTTTCCTGATGACAGCGATTCTTCATTGAATATCAGTCCATTTATCTGGATATGATTTTCCCCTAAAGGTATAAACCAGTGAGAAGAATGAGGGAACACTTAATTCATTCAGTCATGAATTCATTTGTTTCTTCATTCAGTCATACAGTTCTCTGACATGACTGGTTTTCAAATCATCTCTTCTACCAAGAAAACCGGAATTTTTCACTTTGCACGTAGCGCTGTGGTTGCATTAAAAAAAGGGGGGGAACTTGTTCTACGTGGATTAATTAGATTCTGCCGGTAGTTTGAGAAGGTTCAGCCCAGTCTCGGTCTTTAGCTGCAGGGGCAGAGGCAGTGCCTGTCAGCATCTGCTGCCCGTTCTGTCAGGTGAGCCTCCCTCGTCCTCTCTGGATGGTCCACCACCGTCGGAGGACGCCCGGATGAAACGAACAGCTGTCTGCTTTCATGGATCGCTGACATGATGGCAGTTACCAGCTGCACGTGGACCTGTTGTAAAACCTGTTTAGCCTGTACTGGAAAGCAATAAACGTTTTAATGCTGACTTTAGAAGTCATATACCGGTCACATTTGTTCTTGTTGTTAAATCGGAATTTATTGTCACGTCAAACATGCATTTTGAGCTGTAGAATCAAGCTGCGTGGCGAGTTGTCCGATGTGATTGGGCCCATAAAAGAACTTCATATCTACAAGATGGGAGTTGTTGCTCACAAATAAAACTACATTTGTGTGGCTGATGTTTCACCTGAATGCCTATTTTCCTATTAGCTCATAGCTATGGATGTTGTTTGAGAAAATGAATTATACTGCACTATTTTACCAAGACCTGAGGTGTGCTGACCTCTGAGCCACACTGATATATTCAGTGATCAGCAAGCAGAGACGGCGGCGGGAATGCTGAGTCACCCAGCTAGAGAAATATCATCCTCGACAATGTGCCAAACGCTCTCAGTAAAATCTCATTATCATGAAAGATAGATGGGAAAAATGCACACAAATCATACCAATGCCAGACAAATCTTAGCGTTTAGATTATAGACGAAGAAGAAGAGCAAACATTTTAGCTGTTGGGGAGCATCCATTACATGTATTGTTAAAAGAAAACTCTTCCTTTAATTTCCCACAAGCTGCTTTTGTTTGCATACTGTAGAAAGTAATGAGGGTTTGTGGTGAAGCGGGCGCTGATTTAGTTTTCACAGTGAGATGCGGCGATGTCAGTTAAGAGTAAGACCTGAGTGGGTGTGTAGTTAGTCTTGTTATTGGAATCTGATGGTGTTTGACTATTCCTCTAATATGATAATGGTTAAATAAAGTGAATGCAGTGCCGTGAGCGGTTCTGCATGGTTATTACTTTCTGGCCGAGCTGCAAGACCAGAGTTAATATATATCCTGACAGCCAGGTGTGTGTGTGTGTGTGTGTGTGTGTTGGTGAGTGTTTGGGGAAAAAAAGGGGTGATTTGGGGTGAGAAGTGGTGAGTAGGAAAGTATCCACTGACACTGCAGTCTGCACTTATCAGTATGCAAACACAATGGCTATGTGAATAGACACACAATAAACACCTACCCTAACCATAGTCATAGTGGATGCTTTATGTGTAACTCAAAATTTCAATATATACAGTATAGATATGTACTGTATATAAATATCATGATCGTAGTTGAGCTATTTTAACGCTGAGCCAAAAAAAGTACGAAAAAGCTCAGTCTATCTGGCAGAGGTGATAGAGATCAGATTAGCATGCTGCGGTCCAGGAGTTATCGCACCAGGATTAAGATTAGTGAGACATAATCAACAGATCACCTGAGCACCTGGATTTTGAAACCATTAATGAGATTATCCATGTACAAATCATTATTTCTCTGCTAATCCGTCTCAGCCCAGCAGCCAGGTGCGGCATACTACAGAAAATATCCATCTTAAAGCTGCACGAGACAAGATTCCTATGTAAAATACAAGCGTTTTATCACCCGAAATCACAAAGTCAGGCTGCGGCAGAGCAAAGTGTCTCATCTCCACATCACATGAACTGCCTATAGGTTGAATCACTGTTGTTTTGTATCAATTGGTGATAGAGAGTAGCAAAACAGACATTTATTTAAATGAAAATGTCACAGATCATTACTTTAAGAAAAATAACATTGTAAGACTGAATGAGACTATGAGAGAGCCCATGGTACAACCAACCATACATCCATCAGGCGTGTGTGTGTGTGTGTGTGTGTGTGTTTCAAAGATCAAAATATACTGTATGAGTTCTCCCAAACTTAATCTATTTTTCTCTCTGTGACACACACACACACACACACGCCCACACGAGCTGCCTCTATTTGCAGCCCACAAACTCTTTCTTTTATGTTACTGACAGGTGCAGGTTTTATCAGATTAAAGATAATGTTGTGGGGCTGCAAACCTGCCATTGAGGGGATGTGTGGGGGGGAGGCAAGAGGATGTGAGAAGGTTTCACTTCTCAACACTGGGTGTCTCTCAGCCCTGGAGTAGGAAAAATAGAGCCACTTATGTGAAACGGTGGTCCACAGACTGTAAACGCCCCCACTTGTCATCATTTCCATATGGTTTCTGTGGTTTTCAAACCCCCAAGTGAAAGTGGTTAAAAGGTTTTGTTCTAATGACATTTTTACCAACTTTCACTAATTTCAGAAGCCCGATGACTCTATCTGGGACCAGGGACGACATCAGGTAACCTCACACAAGAGCTCATGACCAAATGGAGAATCTCACTCCAAAAATGAGACGCCTAGCAGTGTGACTCAAGGATTGCTGGAAATGAAAGTAAAACTCACTTATTTTTATTCATTTTAATTATTAATTTACCTATTAAGAACACGGCCATGTCGTTTTGAAATTTCATGACACTCAGGGACATAACACACCCACCCACATATACGTTGTTTTTTTTTAATCTCATATATTTTGTTGACTTACTTTCTTAGTTTCATTCCTCAGAAGAACATTACAACCTTATGACATTCTGTCTTAAAGATGTGCTGGAGAATGACAGGTATATCACAACATAATGAAGTCAGACTCTGTGGAGCTGTTGGTGTGTAGGTTGGAAATGACTCACCACCAAACCGCCAGGCATTATCCAGACCTGCCCACATGGCCCTTCTTGTCACCTAGACCTCGTTGCACCTTACTATGTATAAAGTGTTACCCATCTACCTTCTGTGAAAAGACCCTTGTGTGGGGATAGTTCATATTGGTTAGAGTTGGTTCCAGTAAGCTGTCTTGCCTGTTCCCTTCAATAAATTCCCTGTGCTATGATATGCATGCAGGTAAAAAAAAAGAAGAAAAAAAACCCAAACAAAAACTGGTTTAGACAGGAAAAGCACTGAGTGTTGAAGACAAAGTTTCAAGTGGCAGCAGTATAGCACATATAATACATAATAGTACATGTGATTAGTATATACAGTAAGTGATTTAGGTGCGAAACAAGAAAAAAGGTGAAATATGTAAGTATGAAATAATAGTTTTTGGCGCTGAATATAGGGGAACAACTTTTGGCACCACTGAAATAGTCCATTATTCATATTGACTGAAAAATGTTCAACAACCACTTGAGTTTAAGTGAGGTTCAGACCCAGGGTCATCTACAGCCAACTTCATTTCAAAAGTAGAAGCTGAAAATATCCCTGTTATACCGCACATTTTCTTTTGGTCTGCCGCTGTTAAGAAATGTCAAAGCACCACCAAGTTATTCCGGGGTGTAATAGTGCAGTACCAGAGACAAACTAATCATCACATAGAGGAAAATATTCTGTTTCATCCAATCATAAAGGTAGAAAGTCGTGGTACAAGTCTGCCACCATGTTTTTTCCATCATTGATTTTAAAATGTGGAGAGCAACTTTGAGAAACTAGTTGCCATTCATTTTCTCCAACCATAGAAATGTAGGCTGATGATAACCATGGTTGCCTCATCTTATCGCCTGCCATGGAAAAATCCTCTGAACTTTTAGATTGCATCATCCATCAGCATTCAGTCACATGCTAGTGTTGCTATAGGCCTACATATGTCCTTTAGCTGGGGTTTGGCTACATGAAAATAAAGGGAGGAGACACTATCTGTCAAACATACATGTAGCCTAGATGAAGTTCTCTATCCTACAATATGCTTCTTTTTTTTTTCAAAACTGCTATCACCTTTTTTACCTTAAAACTTGTGGAGAGTGGCTGCAAGGCGCACAACGCCCATCACTCTTGAAAAAGCGCTGCTCCAGGTGGCTTTTTGGGCAGAGCGGAGCGCTTTCAAAAGTTTAGAAAGGTAAGCTACACTAAGCGATTTTTTCTGACCACTAGAGGGTGACAGAAATCGCAACACATTTTGTAAACACACACAGCAAAGCTAAGGGGGACGGAAGCCCTTAAGGACGAACCGTGCATAAAGGCGAATGGCTAAAATAAGCATACCTACGGAGAAATATCGCCAGTTACTAGTCTCGCTTTGCCAGATTTTTCTCCTGCTGAAAGTTACATGTCCCACAATGATAAGTGAAGAGGTAGGTAGCACGTTTACTAGTTAAAAACGTTTACTAGCTCGCTTCATCAATTACTCGGGCCGAACGTGACAACAAGCTTTAGGAAAGAGGTGAAAACAGCAACAGAGCTGGTCCGCGTGTGTTTTTTTGTCAGCAAACCAATCACGATGGAGAGGCTGGGCTTCACGCTACGTAGGAGGCTGGCTGTTTCCCACAACAAAGATGGAGAGGTGGAGCCGGTGGAGAAATTTGTCAATAGCCAGAGCTTTCAACAAAAAGTACCACAACACCGATCATAAAGAGGCAGTGTAGGACCATATTGGATGTGTATTGGAAATGTCTGGTAAGCCTTTGCTCACTGCACAACACTGTATTTTCTGTGCTAAAAAGCTAAGTTAGTTAGCGAGTTAGCCAGCTTCTCTCCAGCTAATGTCAGATAACGTTATCGTGATCCGATTTTTATCTCTTCTCAAAAGCGCTCAAGGCAGCACTTTTTCCACACAAAAAAACACTACGTGTGAACGCAGCCTAAGATATTTACTATGAATTCTGACTTGCAAAGAATCATCAAATAGATCAAAGCATCAAATAGACAATGCTGTAGAGGTCCTTTTTTGCTCTCTATGTACATTGTCCCTTTTGCAACTATATAGGCTGTATTCTTGCTACAGTTAAATGCTGTGTTTATCTTTCTATACAGACATTTTCCTCTGGATGCAATGATATGCATAGTCTTTTTATGATTATTTTGAGATTTTATTTACAATACCTTATCAATGTATGGACGTGACACAATATGGTAATTTGATTGAGGACGCTCCTCTCCTTCATTACACACACCTGTTGTCTATCCTAGTAGTTGTGCCATACTGTGAAGAAGACTCTTGAGAGAGAGAGAGAGAGAGAGAGAGAGAGAGAGAGAGAGAGAGAGAGACTGATTATGCTGTACGGACTGTCTGATATCTCCAGTTTGAGATATCTTCACTTTGGTTTTGACTAGTCATAATGTAATTAAAGATATCTTAAATTAGCATTTTGACTAGTCATAATGTAATAGAAGATATCTTAAATTAGCATTTTGACGATTCATAATGTAATAGAAGATATCTTAAATTAGCATTTTGACGAGTCATAATGTAATTAGAGATACCTTAAATGCTAATTTACTGTATCTCTAAATACAGATGTATCTCTCATTACAGATATTTCAGATATCTGTAATGAGAACTACTGGAACTACCACTACTAGGCCTGTACTGCTGCAGCAGCTGTAGTAGTAGCAGCAGCAGCAGCAGCAGCAGTGTTGTTGCTTGCCACTACTGACTAATACCACTCGGCTTAAAAGTACTGATGCAGCAGCAGGAGCTGCAGCGGCAGCACCCACCACATTCCCCGTAGCCCCTGGTAAAGCTCTTACTGTGGACTTTGACAAGGGCCTACAACCCTATCAAAATTAACTAGAAAAAAAATAAAAGCTTAAAAAAAAAGCCGCCATGAGAGACGCGAGAGACACCACCAATTTTGCCCGACCTCTTGCGCACAGCCTAGGGGGCGATCACACCGAGAAGCGTCGCTACAGGCGGGCCGCTTCAAAAACGCCTAGGGCAGGCCGTGTCGGACAACACAGCTCGGTGCGGCTGTGGAGCAGGGCAGCGTGTGAGACCGGGTTAAAGACCGCTAATATCATCTGGCCCAAGTGTGCCATTGACGAGCGGCGGGACTCCGTGCCTTGCGCTAAAAAAGTTGAAAATATTTTAACTTTTATGCGCGCCTAAAAACCGCCAGAAAAACACGACACGCGGCGCAAGAGAGGAGCGCGTGCCGGGCGTGCCATACCATAGGAAGACAATGGCTTTACTGGCTACGGGTTCTAGCGGGGCTTCTCGGTGTGATGGCCACCTGTCCGTCACCCGATGCTCCTGCTCCACCTCTCGGTGTCTCGTGCCGGTTTTGACAGGATTGCGTTCATTTAAAGGCGTGTTTTCACAGGGTCCACATTTCTCTCAGAAACTATTTACATAATATGAGAGAAAGTTTCCAAACACGCCCATCAAGCATGCAATACTGGTCTGAAATGAGGGCCGTGTAAAAAGGTTCCCAAAGAGAGCCTCTTGCCACGGTCCAAGCACCAGCTGCACCAGCACCCAGGGGAGTGTGGTGTGAGGCTGAGCAGGTCGAGCTCGGCCTTTTATCCTCTGAGCTGCTCAGAATCTGATTGTGAGGTCATCAGTGCAGCTGAGATCTGATTGGTAGAGCAGAGTCCAGTTCCATCCAATGATGTCATCGGTTAGAATGGCGAAGCCGTGTTCTGATTGGTGGAGGAGAAACAGTGGGCCAAGCTGCCGATTGAATGGCAAAAATGAGTTTGGATTATTTGAGATGATATTTAGCTTATTACTTGGAACTTTTTTCTATTTGGAGTAGGCTTGTAGATGCATGGATTTACAGGTCAAACTTTTCAAGACTAATGCATGTAAAATAAGTCAAAATTGATGTGCAAATGCTTCTTAGTGTAGGTGTGTGTGTGTGTGTGTGTGTTTGCGTGACTCGTTACCAGCTCCATGTGTGCAAAATGACTCACACAGTGATGAAAGAGAGTGAGAGAGACATAGAGAGAGAGAGAGAGAGAGAGAGAGAGATGGGGGGAGGCACTGACATGGTCCTAGTATTAGCTTTTGAGTATGGCTGGTGTTGAATCTAGCACCCATATGATACTATTACTGAAGGATGCAACTGTGTGGCTGTTTGTGTGTGTGTGTGTGTGTGTGTGTGTATTTGTATCTGTGTGATTCTAGGTACTGACAGTACAACCATACAGTTTCTTCCACAGGGCCAAGCTAAAGAACGTTTAAAGATGCCAAGGTACTGCATACTGTTTGGCATATGGAACGATTTGTGGTTCTACACAGAGCCATTCGTACCATAAAACATCTGAAAAACATGCAGTATGAGATTAAATTATGAAACCCACATGTTGCTAAGGAGTTTTCTGCAGAACCACTGATTGCTCTTCATATAGCAGAGCAGAAGCATTAGAGGTTAGAGGTAATATTACAAATAACAATGTTTAAGAATCTGTTTTTCAAGATGGTGAGTGTGTCTGCAGTATACATGCACTGTCAATAATATTCTGCATTACTTTTATGTAACATCAGTGCGTTGCTCCTCTGATAACCTCCTCCTTCAAACCATGTCACACCCAGTGGTGCCAGCCATATGCTCTGAATAGGCAAAATACAGGGGGATTCATTGATCTCATTTAGCCTCAGCACAAACCAGTGGAGCACGCTGAAGTCGTTTTGCCACATATGAGCTGTGACCAATCAGATTCACAATGCCAGTGTAATGACATCGCTCATCCTATGTCCTTGAGCTAGCTGACTTGTGCGTGCCAAATGAGATTTCGCTCAGACCCCTTCAAATACATTTTCCCTCCACTGCGACCCAAATCTGATAACATTGTGAAAGCAAAATTATGTCAAGCCCTCGATGGCACAGAATATCAGCCATTTCACGGACATATTGTTTGGTTTTTTCTTGGCTTGTTGTTCATCTTTCTACAGGGAGATAAATGTGTGTGTATACAATCTTCTAATGTATCTTTTTTTAGAACATAAAACTAATTAACAGCAATGACGTTACCAGCACCAATGGTTAATTGGTCACAATGTGAAGTCTTCTGCTATGATTGTGACAGAAGCTGCAGTAGTATAACAGTGTTTTATCAAGGCTCTGACACAGTGAAAAGTGATAGTGGACCGTCCCCCTGCCACGCCGCTGGCAAGAGGGCAATCACAACCCATGCTCCCTGAGGTGGAACAGCAGTGATCAACAGAAATGAAATGGTGCTACTGTCATCGGAGAGCTCAGATCAGTCCGGGACAAAGTAATGAACACTGCCAGAGCCGCCTGACAGGGAGCTGATGGGATACTCTGCTGTGGCCGGACTCCAAGGCCCTCGCCGAGAAAGAAAAACACTTTGAAAGTGGCCATTACAAGGAGTGGGCGGAGAGACGGAGCCGCACATATCTCCACGTTTTCAAAGAGCGGAGAGCTTCTTGACCTTGGTTATGATGAAGCGTCTGCCAGCCGCCTCTGCATGGTAATTCGGTTTGTTCGCCATCCGAGCCGCTAGCCGGATCTGCCCGAGCCCTTATGGGGCGCACAAGTCATGATTATAAATCCCGGGTAAACAGTGAGCATCAAAACGCCATAACAAATCCGGAGAATGATTGGGGCGGTGGTACGAGGCCATGTGCGATTGGAGTCTGATGTAGTACAGAGTCGGGCGATATGTCATGCCTTCACAACCGCTTTCTCTAATCTGTCCGGTGTTTTTCCGCAAGGTCAAGGATGGTGGGCTGATTTGTGTGTGTGTTTGTGTGAGCGGAGGTGCTGTTGCTTGGCTGCATATGCACGAAACAGAGGCCCACACACACACTATCGCAAATGCACATATTTGGATGCACACTTACACACGCGCGCACAACAGCAGCCTGCATATAAATGCAAGGGGCAAGGATAGACATTGGTGTGCAGGCAGATGTGCTCTCTGATTGTTTTCTAAGTCTCTTTATTGCCTCGGTTGCTGTTCTGCAATTTCACAGCCCAGGGTCTACAGACACACTGAGAATAAATTAAACAGTCTATTGACCTCACTTTGTCGGCATCCAACTTTTAAAATGAATTGCACTCAATGAAAAATGAATCAGAGAGCACCGACTAAATGTCAGAAGAAGGACCACATTTTGATTGCGGGAGTTGCGGGAGATGGACAGGTCCGGCGCAGGCTGAATAATGGATGTACAAATTATTCCGTTGGATATTGTCTGAATCTTGATGTTTCTTTTCCCACTTGGTGCTGTCAAACTCCCGGCGTCGGGGCTTTTGAACATTTTTCCACACAGAAGACTTTGATTCCGCGCAAGTCGGCGAGCGCAGGGTTTCCAGAATTTGCTCACATCAAAGATCCTGAATAAATACGCTTTAGAACACTGACCCCCATGCGGGTAGATTTTTAATGTTACATATGCATAGAGTTGCATGAAGGGAGATAACAGGGGAGAGAGTAAAGGCTTAGGCAGAGTAAAGCAAGTTAGCAAATTTGATACATTCTCTCATTTTATTAACTGCTAGTGAACGAAATAGTGCTGAAATTAAAAGTCCTCCTGTATTTTGCCTTGGAACCCCCTAAGGCCTCTGCAGGAATCCCATGGGGTCCATTTGGAAACCGCTAGCTGAGTGTGCATGGAACAACATTGTTAGAATGGTTTACAGTATGTGTTCGCGCACACACACACAATCGCAAATAATAGTCCTGCTTTGTCCGTGAGCAGAGACAAATAAAGATAACTCTGGATAACTCTAAACAAGCTGTGATGTACTATCTTCTGCCCATGTACTTTATATCGATCAAACTGACTATTGGGGTTGCTTCCACTGGCAGCTTGGATGCAGAGGGAGAATGAATGTGTTCATTCAGAGGCTGAGGAGCCTGACCGTCTATTGAATTCCAGTTGAATCAGACGTAATATAAACATAAATCTCTATCAGCCTCTGCGTACATACAACAGGGTGTGTTGTGAAAATATTAGATTTAGCGGAGTTGTTATTGTGTTGCGGCGCTCCGTTGAGCACTCTACTGTATATCGACCTCTTGTTTCGCAGTTAATGGATTCAATAAAAACCCTGGTCAGGCTTTAAGAGGCGTGCGGCGTCATACGGGGTTGAGTGGCTGTCGGTCAGCGGGAACATTTACTCAGTCACCCATGTAGGTGTTGGCCACCGGGATCAAGCCCTCATGGAAGACCTAATGATTGTCTTTGTCTTACAGCAAAATCCCCCTTCTTCGCCTGTCCTGATCCATCTGTCATTTATGTTACAAGATATAGAAGGTCATTATTACCACCAGTATTTATTTTACCCCCAATTTTATGAGAGCAAACCTTACCTTTGTTATGTTTGTGTTTCATAGCCACTGTACCCCGGCTGATAGTTAGAAAACCTGCCTCTGTACTGCAAATGCATAGCGGTAAACAGTCGAAAGGCTCAGTATTTTTTCTTTCCATCCTACTTTCTGTCCTACCAGCTAGTTAACTGCATTCACCTGGCGTCGCAGGTGTAAATCAGCCCCTGATTAGATGGCGAGGATGAAATCCAGCAGGGCTCCGGGCCCTGAGGACCAGGATGGAGGACCACTGGCTTAAGGCGGTGAAAAACTGCTCAATCCTCCCTGCTGTCTGCATGAGATATGCAGCCACAGCATGAAGATGTATGTGCCGAAGCCAAAACATATTTCTTCCTTAAAATATGATCAAAGGGTTGCAGAGAATGTAACATTGCATTTCAGAATTTCTATTTATATATTATATTTAATTTACAGGCCATTAATTAGTAATGACTGGAAATAGCTAAGTGATATCCAAGTAAAAAAAAGTGCATTTGTATACCTATGTGAATGTTGTACATACTCAGTCCTGGTATGTCGTTTCTAAAATATATAATGTATTATTGTATGTATTCTACACCATAAGCAAATGAGAACCCAATGATAAAACATTTATTGTTTCTGCACAGTCACTTTCTGTAATGAATGCCCCCCCCTTGGTGGAGGATAAATCAATGGAGACAGTGTGTTTCCTCCTTTTGCTTTATCCTTCACCTCCAGCACCTTTCTAAGTTTTCAAAAGTCATCACTGCGTAATTACTGGCCTGTTATTTAAAGGGTTTATTCACTTTATTTTGAATCAGTGTACTTCTTGCGTCACTCCAATCAACAATTTTATGTTGCCCAAGCGTGTGATTAGTAGCATGAATATATAATAACAAGACAGGAGAAGAAAGTAAGATTGGGAAGTGATGAGTTTTATCAATGTTGATTCCTTGATTATTCAAATATATTCTTTGATTATTACCTTGTTGGTTCTTTTGTTATACGTATTATCTTTATAGACCTTTATAGCACCCAAAATATGAAGTCTGGAACTGAACTGATTGACATGCTGCTACCAATCCCAAAATAGAATGAATAAAAAACTACGCTGTGTGTGTGTGTGTGTGTGCAGCTGTGAGGTTGTGATGTGATGCTGTAGAGGGGGAGCAGAGCGTGTTCAGTTCAGTGCTTGGGGTCATGGAAGCAGCTTCCTTATAGCTGGCAACAGGGTTCCCACACTCGCTTGTACATCAAGGACTTTTCAATGACTTTCAAGGTCTTGTTTGGTGAAATTCAAGGATGTTTTGGGGTAAGACATGACCTTGGTCAAAATTAGACTTCATAAAGGCCTCAGAAGATCAAGAATATGGCCAAGAACTTGTGGTGAAATCCTTCCTTTTAAAACTTCTGGTATATCAACACACATCTCCATTAGAAGGTTTTCCTGATGATCCTAGGACAGAGATGAATGATGAATTTGGGTGCTATATTTCAATTAAAAAAAAATCCCAGATCAAAGACATGCTACACTCGGTGGCCACTTTATTAGGTATACCAAGCTAGTACCTGGGAGGACTCCCTAGAACAGCTTGAATTCTTCAAAGCATGGATTTCACAAAGTCCTGGAACCTTGGTCCATGTTGACTCGTAGCGTCACACAGTTCCTTCTGATTTGTCAGCAGCACATTCATGGTGCGAACATCCCGTTCCACCTCATCCCAAAGATGATCTATTGGGCTACGATCTGGAGACTGAACAAAAGTCACTGTCATGGCCCTGGAACCATCTTGAGACGATGGCACATCATCCTGCTGGAAGTATCTGTTTGAAAAGGAGAAGAATGTGGCCAGGATGGGAAGCACCTAGTTAGCAACAATGCTATACGCTGTGGCTTTGAAATGATGCTCAATTTGGTACGAAGGGGCTTAATGTGTGCCAAGGCAACATTTCCCACCATTACACCCCCACCATCAGCCTGCACCATTGACACCGGGCAGGGTGGATCCATGGATTCGTGCTGTTTACGCCTCACCCTGCTCTCACCCTGCCATCAGCATGTCACAACAGAAAGTTGTGATTTGTCAGACCAGGCGATGTTTTTCCACTCTTCAATCATCCAGTTTTTGGACTGATGTGCCCTTCTTGTTCTTAGCTGACAGGAGTGTTACCTGGCTGCTGTAGCCCATCCACTTTGAGGTTTGACGAGCTATGTGTACTGAGATGCCCTTCTGCATGTCACTGTTGCACTGAGTGGTTATTTGCGTATGTGTGGCCCGCCTGTTAGCTTGAAAGAGTCTTGCCATTCTGTGTGTGTGTGTGTGTGTGCGCGCAGGGCTTAAAATTATCACCTGCCAACCTGCCAAATTGCGGGTGAAATTTGGCTGTAACGGGTAAGTGGCTGGTAATTCTACCAGCCATTTTGGCGGGTGATGCTTTCTTATCTAGTGTTTGTATGAGAACAGAGCTTCCCCGTTTTTATACAAATGCATGAATGATTTAAATTATAGTGAAAATAAATATTCCCTGTTTTGCTGGGGACCCCCTGGAATCCCCCCTGCAAGGCCTCCTGGTGGTCCCTGGGCCCCACTATGAGAACCAGTGGTCTATTAGATGTCTTCTGTTGTTTAAGCTGGATTTATTTGAGCCCAGTAAAAACACCCTTTAAACAATTGCCAATTCCAATATACTGTGTATCACAATCACAGAAACAGGCTTATAACCCAGGCAGTTAATGTGCTTACACTACAATTTGAACGCTATTTACTTCACATTCTCTGATGTGCTTGTGGCACGCTATTGTCTACAACTACATAGCTCTGGTTACGTAGCTCTGTTCAGGCGTCAGCCCTCAGCTTTGTGTCTCATATTTTTGAAAGACCAGCAGTGCCCTCTGTCAGCCTCTATCAGGATCTCACTTATTTAATATTCTCCTGCTGTAGGTTGATTCGGCTTTTCTTTTGCCTGTGGATTTTAGCAGTATGTGCTGTAGTGATACCGTTTTGCTCTCTATGGGAGTTTTGTTGCATAATGATTTTGCTGCAGTGTTGCCAAGTTTCATATTATTTGTGAATTTTGAGCGTTGATGAGCGTTGATTTCCTGTTTTCTACCATTACAGTATAGGTTAACAAGGTATATAGTAATATAACAAGTCTTACCTTTATTCAATGTAGTGATTATAATTACATTATACTGTATGTTAATTATTGTTGTATTAAAATGAGCAAGTCTAGCCTAGTTTTACATTGAATTATTACTAGAAATTTTAACTTGATATACAAATAAAGCATTTCAAAACCCTATCCTATTTTGCACATTATGTCTAATGTGATGTGGAACAAAATTGTCAGAGGTATTTTTCTTAGCCTGCAGTTTCTGTGTTCACCTTTGGGTGGCATCACTGCCACTACAATTACTGTAAATGAATCCTCTGAATTGTTTGCCATCAACCCTGCATGCCTTTTCATAAAAAGGTTTGAAGAAAGAAATCTTTTTGCAAGAACCTGCTCTCTAAAAAAATAAATTAACATTTCCTGCCTGTGAATTTGCAGTTGCCAGGGGTTGCAAGCTATCAAGAGAGCGCATGAATGGTTTTATATCAATGTCCTTTGATATCCCACAGGGATATGAAGAGTATTCAACCACAGAGCCATGCAGCAACCAACCTGTGGGTGTATATACAGGCAGGGGCTCATTTTGAGGTTACACCCCCTCAGTTTTGTTCTCTTCTGAAACAGCAGTGGAAATGGGTCTTGAGCCAGCGATTAGAGTGTGATAATGTGTGTGAAACTGAAAATTGTCTTGGGGAAAGGAGCAGAAGGCCCTGCCTCAGACATAACACGACTGTGAGTGATTGAGTGAGACTGCACGAGTGGGAATAAATCAGTGAGTTAATCACTTCAGTTGTAATTTGAAGTAATTGGCTTTAATATATAGATTTGAGGGTGTCATTGTGTAGCAGTAGTCTGTAGCTGACCCTGACCTCTGACCTCCCTGTGATATTGTTTGTTTGTTTGTTTGTTTGAATTTTTATTTGATAGGGACAATGCAATTTAACATAGTTCCAATACAGAGCATGAAACTGATGTGCTGCACAGAGAGTTTATAGCTATTGCTAATTTTCAACTCTTGTCCCTAGTTGGGCTTTTACATGTACAGTGTAATTAAAATATACAGCTTTCAGTATCATAAAACCACAATACACTACAGATATGGAAATACAATAAAATACACATACCACAATACACCAATACACATACACCATACACCAATAGTAATTTAGAGTACAATTAGCTAAAAATGAGCACAGCTCTGGTTTGCTTTTAGCCAGCACTTAACCTTTGTTGTAAAAGATTTTATATCTGGAATTAATTTGATTTCAGTTGGTAATGTGTTCCAGAGTTGACAGCCCTTTATGGAGAAAGCTGATTGTCCAAGTTTAGATCTACGATGTGGTATTTTACAGTTGCCATTCACCATGCTCCTATAGTTACTCTGTTACTGTCTTGTCTTTGGATATATCTGGAAAGAGGCTCTCTCGACTGTTGATACATTTGAAAACTAATTTGAGAAAACAAAAATGAGTAAAGCTCTCAAGGCTAAGTAGATTGTATTTTTTTAGTATGTGACAGTGATGCCACCGGATAGGCTTTTTGTCCATTATTTTCAGTGCCTGATTGTATAAGGATGTGAGGTGTCTGATTGTAGATGGTGGTGCTTGAGCCCATACTGTCATACAAAATGAAAAATGAGAGAAAATCATAGAGTGCATAAATAACTGGGCTGCCTGAGTGGGTATGTAGTGCCTGATTAATTTGAAACAATTAAGGTTGGTCTTTACTGTTTTTGAAATCTTCTTTACATGTTTATCAAATTTAAGTTGTGGATCTAAGATTATTCCTAAGAACTTGAAATCATTGACCTCCTTTATTTCTTCATTCCGTATCTTGATTTTGAGCCCTGTTTTCTAATGGGAAAAACACATAGAAACTGTTTTTTTTAAATTCAATACAAGATGATTATGTTGCAGCCACTGGTGGACATCATCCAAATATGCAGTTAGGATCTTCGCTGCCTTGCTAGGTGATTTAGCTGGTACATATATGACCGCGTCATCTGCATAAAGCTGGCAGCTGGCCTCTGGGCAACTTGTAGGCAGGTCGTTTATAAACAGACTGAAAAGCAGCGGACCAAGGATTGAACCTTGGGGAATACCCATTCTGTTGTTTAAAAGGGATGACCTTTCTTGGTCAACTTTCACACACTGCTCTCTAGTCTGAAGATATGACTCAAACCAATCAACTGCTTGTTTAGAAAAATTGAATGTAGACAACTTAGACAGGAGAATGCCGTGGTTGACAGTGTCAAACGCCTTCTTCAGGTCAAGAAACACTGCCCCCACAACATTACCCCCGTCCAAGGAACGCTTTATGCTTTATGAATATGAATCATAATCTAATGGTTTAAAACTGAGCAGTAGCTGCTGATAGGAGGCAGTAACTGCTACTGTGGGTCTCGGGGAGGCTGAAGATGATGATCAGTGGCAGTCATGTTTTAAAAATTGTTGGGACTGTTTTTGATGTATATGATTTTACTGTAAACCACATGGGCATGAATGGACACTTAAGCCTATAATCATGGATCTGGAATGAACTCTGGTGCAGAGGTCACGTTTATCACTTTCCTTTTAATGTTTCTATGTGATACTGTATGTTTTATGTTGTGACGTGTTTTTGTGCTTGCTGCAGCCCATCTGGGACAATAAAATTGACTTGACTTGAGCACACAATTCACTGCAAAAACAACTTATTCTTAATCTGTGGAACTGACTCCATGCTTGACACCGGTGTTACTTTACTTCTGTTTGTTGGAGCTGACAACAGGCTTGTAGCATGTCATAACATAGATATTTTGAGTCCATTTTCTTTTAAAAATTGCTCTAATGTCACCTTTCTTGCAAGGCAGTCTTAAACCAGGTCCGTTCAATACATCTTAATGGGGTTGTTTTCTGTTTCATGATACCGGAGCACAGTGTGGACTAGCTGTGCCACTCACGGCATCTGATTCCAGTTCCTGGGGTTTCAAAGAAAAAGTAGATTATCATCCCTCCATCACTGTATAAATGTACTGAGGGTGCATTTGAGTTTCATTTCAGTGACAGGCAACATGCAGAAGCAATTAGACGGAAAAACTACTGCTGAAGTAGAGTGTGCCCTTTTCACTAAGTCGTAGGGGAGAATACTTTTACAAACTAGATTTTCCTTTTACTGAAATTTCAGACTTGAATTTAAACTCCTTGAATTTCCATCCAACTTTGATAGAAAAGAGTACTTTGCGTAGATTTGAATCCCAAATAAATATATTTTGAACAAACTATAGCCCAAGAAAATATGCCAATGTTAAGTGGGGTGAGTGGTGTGCATGCGTGTGTGTGTGTGTGTGTGTGTGTGTGTGTGAAAGATTGAAAGAGATCGTGTATGATAAAAAAACAGAAAACATTTACACTATCTCACAAATAAAAAAAAAAGGTGTTTTAACTCTTTCACATGTTTAAACAGTGCCACTGTCACTTCATCTCTTTGTCATTCTGTCATTTTTTTGGAGGGGGGTATTTCTTTTGCTATCTTTAACCTTCTTCAGTATCAATATCACTCCTCAGGTGAATAATATCATGACTCATCACATGTGCTTCACCTGTTTATCATTGTGAAAGGATGTCATGGGCTTTTACAGCACCTTTACCAGGAAGGTTTAAATCACATCAAAACATCGACACATTAGGGGAACCGTTTAACCACTTCATGATGGCAACTGACGTCACTGCAGTTACACAAGAGAGACGATAATATGTCATGAAAACATGTCACAAATGTCAGGGGTTTCTCACGGTGGAGCACACTTTCCACCACAGAGACAACGGGGATTGGAGGCTACATCGGAAAATCCTTGCCTGTAAGAGGAACGTGGAAGGCTGGTGGTAAATTGTCATTTGTTTAAAATTCTTGGATATAGTCAACAAAACTAAAGCCAGAATAGAACAACTATTAGAGGACATCAACAACTCTTTTCAACCTTTTTTTTTTTACCTGTCACAAGCATTGACAAATAGCATTCCTTCCCTGGCTCTAACAGAAATCAACTGATGATACCTGTTGTTTACCACAGGAGGGAGCTACAGTAAAAGAGAGGATATATTCAACAGGGTTCAGGAGTCATCACAACAAAAAAGAAAACATGGGGAAAAGAAAACATTTGTGGTGAAAATGGCAGTGACAGAAACAATAATGAGTGGATTCTTACTGTTCAGGTGAAAGAAAAAACATTCCTAAAGTAATGTTCATTGATGCACTCTTTTAGTTCTTTTTCTATTTCTTTACAACTGCTATTACCATTACCAGTACCAATGCCACTGCAATGCTTGCTATTGCTACCACTAGTACCACTACTAGTACTACTATCACCACTACTACCATTACTACTACTACTACTATAGCTATACTACTACTACTACTACTACTATCACTACTACTACCATTACTACTACTACTACTATAGCTATACTACTACTACTACTACTACTACTACTACTATCACTACTACTACTACTACTACTACTACTACTACTATCACTACTACTACCATTACTACTACTACTACTATAGCTATACTACTACTACTACTACTATCACTACTACTACCATTACTACTACTACTACTACTACTATCACTACTACTACCATTACTACTACTACTACTATAGCTATACTACTACTACTACTACTACTATCACTACTACTACCATTACTACTACTACTACTACTACTATCACTACTACTACCATTACTACTACTACTACTATAGCTATACTACTACTACTATTACTATCACTACTACTACCATTACTACTACTGCTACTACTACTACTAGGCTACTACTACTACTACTACTAATAATAATAATAATAATAATAATAATAATAATAATAATTTGTAAGTTTGTTTATAGCTCATCTGAGTTACAGAAAATACAAATAAAATAGGCTAGGCTATATCAAATCACAAGGAAAATCTACAGTAAAAAAAAAATAACTACAGTAATACACTACAATTCTCCAGTACTAGCCTACAATCTATTTTATAAGGAAAATATACAAAAACATAGGCTACTTTAAATCCCTATACGAATATAATAGGAGATGAAAAAATACCATTAAGGTCACTATAAACTCCCTATTGAGTACAAATCCCTATAGCAATATTACGGTGATATTTTTTCTTTCGGTGTAGGAATCTAACCTGACTGCAGCCTTAGAAACAAGAAGCCCCCCTGAACTGCTGTAACCTAATCGATCGCCGAGCTGAGAGGCAGGCAGACACCGGGTCCACGCTCTGAGATCCGTTTCTCTGTGTCAGACCAACTTCCCAGAATAGCAACTCGGGCGGCTGGTCTGCTGCTCTGCTCTGCTTTGGAGGAGATGGAAGAGGAAGTCAATGGTGGATTTAACAACTGTTGCTTTTGCTGCCGCCGCCGCTACTGCCGCCGCTGCTGCTGCGGAACCAAACTACTGTAGACAGCCCGCTGTGCATGGCGCGTGTCGGGCTATCTATAGAATGAAGTCTATTCCTCACCGAGACACCCAGTCTGGAGCAATGTGCAACTTCACGGGATTATAGAAACTCCTGCGTGTTTAAGGTAAATTTAAAAAGAGAGAGAGAGAGAGAGGGAGAAATACAACGTGCAAGCTGCCTGTATTGAGTAACCATTCCGCCGCTGCTCTCTATTGTAGCCCTTCATTATCATCCGACCGTAAATACAGACGCTCAAAGGCTGCTGGAGGCGCATGTCTGCAGCAACGGGAGACAAGGAGCGTCTGTCTGGTTAAATGGAAAGCCAGACGGGCTCTGCTGTAGACTGCGGTGATCGGATAACCTGTTGAATTGCAGCTGTCATTCAGCGCCTTGCCGGGGCAGACAGCACAGCCGGCAAAAATCAATTAACACTAGAAATGCCACTGCCTTGCCCCCAGTAACAACACACTGGCTGCCCGGGCTGAGCAGCTGATGGTTATTCACAAGGATGGGGAGTGGAGGGTAAAGGCACCTGACACCCAGTTAACCCATTTTTATTTATTTGAAAAATGGTGTTTATGCATATAGGAAGTGGTGTCAAAGTGTAAGTTAAATGAGAACAGGGTTTTTAAATTAACATTTTTTTCTGAAAATATGTAGTATTTGATGATAATGCATTCTTTAAATAGGCTATTGTTGGCTGTGGTGCCTTTGGGTGATCATGCAGTCGTTTTATTTAGGCCTACTACTACATCACTAGTTATTCCCATTGGCAGCAGCAGCAGGTAAAACACATGAGGTCTTGCTGGTGCTATATCACGAGTTAGGCCTCCATCTCCGCTCAGTAGCTTTTCAACATTACCTGCCCACGGTTTTCCAATCCCGTGCTTGTTGAAAATAGCTTGGCTGCTCCCTGCCTCTTTGGCTAATTCCTTAGGAACCGGTGGATCCAGTTTGATCCATCCCTCTCTCTCTCTTTCTTTTCCTTTACCAACTTGTCGAGTCTTTTCCCCCTTTTGGTCTGCCACAGACAAGCGCGTGGCGTAAGACGCGAGCAAGCAGCCGCCCGAAAACTTTAATTTCTTATCAAACGCCACACGGCTGAGGCGAACGTGTAGGGCTTGATGGGAAAGTGTCGGCGTCGCGCTTGAGGTGGAAAAGTTGACGGACGCGCACAGAGGAGGCGACGACGCACCAACAGTCACCTGGAGGATAGATGCGCTCCTCCTAAACTTTCCTCTGGGTTTGTGAGCCTGCTCGGGTCATTGATCAGCGAGGATATTGCTCCCATTTGTCTCTTACTGAAGCAGGACTGACTTGAGAAATTAATTCTCTCCCATTCATTAATGAGAGATCATTGGGCCTAATAAGGTTATTTTGACATTTTGCATTTTTAAAGGGAGGTGGAGACAAGTTATCCCCCCCCTCCCCCCCCTCCTTGACGCAGATCACCAACTGAAGCAGTTGCACAGGGGAGACACTTGAAGGTAATTATACCAATCAACTTTTTTTTCTTAAATGTTTGCTTTCTTTCTTGCTTGTTTTGCTTCACACTTCACATTTTGTTATTTTGGTTATTAAAAAGTCTAGGATTAGCCTGTACAGCTCTCAACCCAAATGGTTTTCACGCTTGCTACTGTAAAGGGCCAGAGTTTCCCCCATGTAGCTACAGATGGATGCTCATTCAAGAGCCTGGGTTATTTTTAACGCTGTAATCTGCTGTCACAGAGAATTGCTATTAGAAAATAGTTGAATCCAAACAAACTATCTGAATGAGGATTCGGGGCATTCTGTCAGTTGCTGTCGGCCCTGTAAGATGTTTCACTGTTAAAAGAAAAGTTTCTTCAAAGAGCCTTTTCTTCAAACTAACTTCATGGACAAACCTTCATTATGTTCGTCAAGGAACCCAGCAGTTATACTGCAGTTGTGTCATGTGACTCTGTATTTAACTCAGTATTACAACGCTGTGATAATTGTAGGGTAATGACGTGCTACAGTAAATCAGATCAATTGTTTTGCACCTAGTGCTTTAGAAATAAATCTCGACACAGGAATAAATCCTCTACACAAGCATGTTAGTGGGTCAATAGATAGAGTCGTGCACCCACACACTTCAGCTTGCAAATCATGCTCAGCCATAAATGCTCTTTGTCCTGGATTTTGAAAATTAGCATTTCAGATTCCTCAAAGCACCCCGAGATGTCCCTCAGCGCTTTCTAAAGGTTCTTTCAAGACCCAGCACAGCAATGGGATTCTGTGAGGAACCCTAATGGCCTCAGAGGGACATTATCAACATGCCCTTGTGCTGTATGAGGTTTATCATGAATGTGTAGAGAAGGGCTTGTGTCAGACTTTAATCCTTGCAGACAGCTGATTAATTTCATTTCAAAATTGTTCATTTTATTTCACAATTAAACACTCATATGTGCACATGCACTTTAGCAGGTGATTTCCACCGATAGCCCAGTCTGCACAGTCATACATGAGCTGCTGTTATCTCTTTGCCTAGAGTAAACCTCTTATTAAGTCCAATTAGCTCATTGTCTGACTGCTTGTCTGTCTGCTTGTCTTTAAAATTGAACTTGCAAGTAGGCTGCATAATAAGTCTGAGACCAATTTTGCGTGAAATGTCTAAATGGGACTTTTAATTATTTCATTTTTTAAGCATTAACGCCATTATATTGTCATCGTTGTTAGTGGATGTCAGTCTAATAATATACAATTTTACTTGAACTTGAATTACCAAATAAAAAAATCATAATGCATTTCTGTTTTGAATGGGAACTTTATGGCTTAAGTAAAATCAAAAGCAAATATGCGAAGCAGTATGATGTTACAAATTGGTAGAGGCTTATTTTTAAGACTCTTGTAATGTGTTCACTGTCCTATAAATAGTACATAAATAGCATATATTTATATATATCTAACTTTCACATATGTATATATATTTGGTATTATAGCAAAAAGACAGCATGTTCACATTCTTTATTTAAAAAAGTGTAATCTGATGTAAGCAAACTTTACCATCGATGGAAGATAGCACCTCCCAAGCAGTGGGTCATTTAATTTTCACTATGTAGTATTTTTTTCAGAGGACCTGAAACTATAACACGGCTGTTCACATGTTTAAAATAGCCTGTAGACTGTAGAGTAGCTGGCTAAATATACTCGCTACTTCTCTAATAAGCAAAATGTGCAGGCCAGTGACTCTATTGTGAAGCACTTCCGGACACGGAGACACCTCGTATCTAAAGCTGTTTAGAGCTTCTGTAGCCAACTTACGACATTTCACCTGAATCTGTGAATTGATGATCGAATTCACAGGTTAACGCTGTTCGTGTGAATACTCGATCATGGCTGGTGTCATCGCTCGAAAACACTGTTGCATGCTTTTTAATTTGGCAAAATGGCTATGGCCGAACAGCTTTTGCAATATGCGAGCAGTGCTTTCAAAATTGCAGTTGACCTTGAGGCGCGATAAAGAGAAAACTAGGAGCCATGTGTGCAAAATGTGTAAAGTGACAGTGATGTTTGTGTTTGGTCTCTGCAGCGCTCCCAAAGCGATGGAAACGAAGGCCCCGGATGGCTACTGTGCTAGTAAGTCCTCTCATCTCTCATACATTCAGCGCAAATACACACTTCTGGACCCATGCTTGACCGTGTGGATGGAGGGATTAAAATGCAACTGTGTCCTAAAGAGGACATGCATAACCCAAGGATAGATGTGTGTATGTACAGTATGTGCGTGTGTGTGTGTGTGTGTTGTAGGCTAACTTGCTCACTGTCTCAGCTATTATTGGCAGTCGCCATACTTGGAGAAGGTGCTGCTATCTGTACGATAAGCACCGCAATCACATTATGTAACAGACAATTTCTGATTGCATTTTGTTTTATGTCGCGCTGATGACGATTCCTGTGTCGTGTGTGTGCATATGTGTGTGTGTGTGTGTGTGAGGGGTGGATGAACTGAGGCGAGCACAAGACGAGGAACATCGTCTCTTAAATATAGTACTGAAAGTTGTTTTGACGCTCACCATTTCAGTGCGATGGTGATCCAAACAAATGCATTTTTATGAAAACATTTCAAGGGATTTTCCCCTAGCGCAGCCTTTTTCCTGTTCACCCCAAGGTAGAGAGAACGGTGCATTAGCGACATCCTGTCGAACGCAGCAGATACTGGATAGGCGCATTGTGGTGCTCCATTGCCCTTTGCTTGGTTTCCTTTGGGCAGGTCTCTCGAAGATCTTCCCCTGCCCTCCTTGCGTCTCGCCTGTGTGCGCTCACATCTGAAAACAGGTAACTTGTTGTTGATGACATCAGCGGGGACTTTTAGGTCTCCATTGGGGGTTTGTGCCGGTAGGAACACTTGGCAGGCGGGGGTAAGGGTGGCGGTGGAAGAAGAGATGGAGGCTGCTCCTCTCCCGGTCCGTCTGTGGGCCGTTTGTGAGATGAGAGCGTTGGAACAAGTAATAGGTTTGTTCCGTTCGCGCGGTGTTGCGGAAAAAAACACGCGCCGCCGTGGACTGCAGCAGCTTTGACCCTCATGCAGATGTCGGCGTCACAGAAGTCCCGCTTTTTTTTTACTTGATGTGCTTGTGCTGCACTGCTGGTTCGCTCCGGAGAGGAATTGCCTGTAAGATTCCGATTGTGTTCGTTTACAAGCCATCAGACGGCGGAAACGTTGCCTTGCCAACCACAAGGTTTGTGTTGCACTGCCAATTTTGCTCTACTTGTACATGTACTGCAACATTAATGAAGGACCTTCTTCCGTGGCTGCTGCTGTACTAATGCAGGACACATGCAGGATCGAGGACTTAATCTAGTGGCTGGAATTCACTATAGTCTCTTTGCTGATTTCAGTATTTTCGCTGATGTCAATGATATAGCTGTATTTAAAAACGCACAAAAGTCAAAGGAGGTGGATCTCCATCTGGATCTGCACTAATACATAGGTAGTCAGCGCTTTTGCAAGGGTGTGCACAACAGCACGGGCCATAGTTGTTCTTTCCAAATGCCAGCAGAGAGTTGAATGTTAGCCAGAGAAAGAGAGAGATCTCCTCCTGCAATATAGCAGGCTTCACCAAAGATTTGTTATCTGCAGAGATGGTCTGTACCAGCTGCTCAATGGTACTTCCCTCCACTGCTGGTCATCCCCCAACACACACACACACACACACACACACACACACAGAGAATCCCTCAGTTGGAACATATTGATGCATTCTACAGCTTGGCAACTCCCAATAAGTGCTGCTGAACACTTTTGGGATAATGTGGAAATGTAGGAATGGCATAATAGCATGATTTAATATTTCTATGCCTCACTTTACTCCTGTTAAACATATTACTGACACTCACACCTGGGCCTGATTTGCAGAATCCTATACCATAGTTCTCATAGTAAGTGAATGTTTGTCTGCTGTCTGTTTCTTTGCTGCTGTGTCGGTGTGTGTGTGTGTGTGTGTGTGGGTGAGTGAGTGAGTGTGTGTGTGTGTTTGCGTGTTTAGGAAGGTTGAGGGTTTGACAGGAAAAACCAGATCCCACACTATGTGTATCCAACAAGCCAGAACTGAGGGCTTTGTCACCCAGGGAAAGAATCTTGTTCACTTCCTTACACAGCTCGTTCTGCATTTGTGTTTAGACAGATTTTTTTTTCTGTGCATCCCATTCAGTTCTGCTGTCACAAACAGGCAGCTGCAGCTTCACCTTCAATTTAGATTTTTTTTTGTCATACCATATTGTTCCAGACCCTTGAACACTGTTATGAATAATTTTTTTAAAAAGGAAATTACATAGACTTTTCCTGAGAGGATGGCGTTTTGGAGATGCAACACATTCATATGGCGTCAGCGATTATTTCACCTACAAGTTCTCTTCTATTTTTGTTATGTGTACGCATTTGTTCCTTTCCATTTGCCTGTGCATTGAATTATCCCAATTTGGTGTATTACTCAAAAAGTCTTTCCCCAGTCAAGCCTCCGCTGCTTGCTATCCTGATCTTACTGTTCATACAGGATTGACTCAGCAAATGCGGGGCACCAACGCCAAGCAAAGCTCCGATTCTGACTGTGTGTGTGTCTGTGTGTGTGTGTGTTTGTCTGTCTCTGTGTTTGTTTGTGTGCTTGTGTGCATTTGCAAGCTTATTCTCCAAGTACATACTATATTGGCAAAACGCTTTTGTTTTTGTTTTTTTTTGCAAACATCAAAAATCAGACATGAAAAAACTTCACATGGTGAACATCTTAAGATCTGAATGTCAGAGGATTGACAGTTGAGCATGTGTGGGAATGCATACCATTCACTTGCTGTATGAGTGTATTTGACCATTATAAGCAACCATCAGACATAACGCAACTGCGTCTTCTTCCTTTCATTATTTTCTTCATTTTGATTGCCAGTGATAATCAAAAGATCAGGACATGTTCAAACACTTGATGACAAAGTCTATCCTTGAAGTCTTTCTTCATGAATTCAAAAGATATTGACCGCATTGTATTTTTCTATTGTCCTGTGACACCTTATTTCTATGCAGCTTGAACCTTTAATCCCCTTAAACACCCCAGCAACATTCAGACCCATATTCACAATATTTAAAGCAATTTGCCTTGATCATTTAATTCTTTCTGACGATATCGCAGTGTTGAAAGCTTTGATGGAAGGTTCTGGTTTTAGTATCTCAACCCGGACGACTCCAAACCATGGCTGTACTGGCGCTCCGGCCCTGTCACAGCGCTGCTAGGCAGCTGTCAGCGTCTGCTACAGTAATGGAAAATCCTTCATGACAAATCTGGGCCAGTCCTGTCTCCAGGACAGCGCTGCCAAGGGATAGCCAGCGTCGGTCACCTGAGATTTCCTCCAACCCCGACGCGTGCAACCCGAGCCCGGGCCCAGGGATTGTGTCATGGACCACGTCTCCCAGCATGCCTCACTCAGCGGGGCCACCACAACAATGGAACAATGCCACCGAAGAGCTTGTCACACTAAGTGAAGCTCTCACAGCGGGGGGAGATCTGACACAGATTTCCTTTTCATCTACGAGGAATAGTGGCAGACATGTTCAGCGCGGACAAATTGTGGCAAGGCTTCACTTAAAGATGTTTCACATCACACGCGCAGGACAGTCCTTTGATTTCCCAGCTAAAGCCATTACTACTGTACCTCCGTGCTAGACACATTAGGCATTCTGGCGTCATCATCTCAGGTGCTTTCCAGCTCCTCTCAGTTGTCGGCGGCGCTTGAGGAAAATCTTCAGCGGCGTTGGCGGTGAGCGGTGGCAGAGCTCGCTGTGGCTCCTAAGGGATCTGACACCTGGGTCAGCGGGGGTGTGCGCCTGTTGCCACTGCATTGTTCCAGTGACCCTGATGGGGCCGGGGTGTAACGGGATAAGGGATTGGGTAGCTCTCCCTCCGAGTGGACACAGGGCTATCCATGGCCCGGGTTCTGTACAGACCGCTGAGAGGACGCAATCTGATCCGCATCCGCTGGACATTAGGATCCCATAGGTGCATGAAGGCAGTTTAGCCAGCGGCCTATAGTGTGACCTCCATAGTTGACCATTCAGGCTAGGTCCGGAGGGAGATCTGAGAGGGATGGCTTCACCTTTCCTTAATGTGGAAAAGAAAGAGCGTGCACAAAGCTATATCATGTGGACTGTTTGCTTAGCTAGACATCTGTTTTACTTCTGTGCACTTTCCCTTAAGAAATGGTAGTTTCCCTTACAGTTGAATAGATGGGGCGCGTCGCCCCAATAAATATGCAATTCAGTCCCTTGGTTCAAGCACAGTTTTTAGAATTAAAATGCAGGGAAACAATATCACTATCACCCCTTGTATATCTGACCTGCACTCGTTAGGTCCTGCTGTGTTTGGATCCCTCCGGTGCTGTTTCGACTGGGCTTGCAATGCAGTTTTATCTTCTTTGCACATTTAATTTATTCATTTAAGTGTTCAATAATGCTTTTTTTGTAGATGAATTCTTCATTTATAGGCCCATAGTATCCCAGAGTTTCCTGTGCTACTGAGTAGGAGGTTGATGCAAACTGGAGAAATATTTCTTAAATAAACCATCATTGCAGCCCTGGGATTCAGATATGAAGGTGCTATCTGTAGCATACAAACAATAAATCATGAACACATTGATTTTGAGATAATTATTATAAACAAATGAGACTATTGCCGAGAAGATTGGCAGCCTCTACCGGACTCTACGTGGCATTTTACATTGTGTGCCACCGGGTCGGATTTGGCGGGAAATCTGCTGGATTGCTTTTTGGCACAAAGGGAGATTACTTTACGGCATAAGGCAGGAATGCACACAGAGCAATGCTGGAGACAGGGTCAGGGGACAAGTAGCAACATCGTATTTGCGGCAGGAAGCAGGAAGGGGCTTATGGGAAATGTGGTCTTAATTTTGAGAAACACTAGCAAAAACAAATTCACTGGTGTGAGACAGAGGCAGTCGCTCAACTATTGCCTCATTTGGCTAATATACCAAGATATCACAATTATTTTGACAATGATATATTAATGCTTAAAAATTCAACACGTCTAACCTTAAACCATTTCCAGCGTCCGTATTATCTGTGGATTTTCTTTGTATATTTCAATGTTTCACACCTCTGATGGACCTCAGTATTAGGTGTTCTGAGTGTATTTGTGTGTACGTGTGTGTGTGTGTTTGTGTCTATCCCTCTGTGTCTTTGCCTTTATTAAGGTATATAACCGGTACAATACTTCTTAGGTCAGGTATGGAGCATATGATCACTGTCAGATGAAAACCTCACATCTCCAAAATTTTCGAAAAAAAAGTCGAAAGAAAATCAGCCTTGTTTTTAGCTTGACAACCATGCATTTTTGAGTTCATCCAGTGGGCTTTTTAAACGAAATCCTTCCATTGAAGTTAAGACAATGAAAATCAGCAAAATTGGACTGATTGAGGTTTTTCCACATGGCAGCAGTGGTGTTTGTGCTATGCTGTACAGTGCAGTGAAGATTGCTGTGTTGCTGTTTGTCTCCCAGGCAACGGCCAGTGCTCTCCCAGGAAGGAGAACTCGAGAATGCTGGTGGACCAGTCGACACCCAACGGACAGACAGCACCTCAGGGTCCTAATTCCCCCTGTGGTGAGTGCTCAATTAATAGAAACACAGTCGTGTGGAAGGGCTTGCAAAACCACACACACGTACACGTGCGCACACACACAAATAAAGACACTTGGGTTAGACTGATATATTGGGACTTTTATTAAAAATCAGATATTGTCCAGTCAGTGTGGTCCACCTCTGATATGATGGAGTTTCCTCCCTGACTGCAGCTAGTGAATATGATTTTATTATTATTTTTATATCAGGTGTCTGACCAGAGAAATCATTCCAGTGTGGTGTGAGAGCATTGTGGTCAAAAACATCAAGGGTGTCCGTCTGTAAAATGTGAAACACATTTTTATTTCCTTAATTTAATTGTTCAATATTGTTTTGTGTAAATTAATTCTTCATTTAAAGGCCTAATGTTTCCCACAGTTCCCATACCATTGAATAAGGTGCCTTAAGGAGCTGTTAACCCACTAAAAGAGTTTCATTAGTCTGGGTTTCAGTAGAGAATTTTAGTGTTCCGTGATGGTAAAATTCTAGGAAAAACATTGAATACTTGTCATTTTCGGGAATTTTTCAGGAATGAAAAGGGTCGCATTTAAAGATATTGAATATCAAATAGAAAATATCGGCAGCTTCAATGCAAAAACATCAGTATTGCTTCAAAAACCCATTTCAGTTGAACCCTAAAACACACACACACACACACACAGGGTAACAGTCCAACTGTCATTTATCATGACAATTGCTGAGGACAAACAGTTTCTACAGTTTCTATGGTGAGAGCCTCTGCAGAAACGTGTCGCTGTACCATCCTGCCCCTCGTCAGAAGTGTCGGTTTGCTTCCTTTCCCTCTGTTCAGCTGATGTCTCGGATTAGCTTCAGCCGCGTCACCGTGAAGCGGCGAAGTGAGAAAAGGGGAAACTGAGTGAGAAAAGGGAGCCGAGTGAGAAAAAAAGGGAAGCTCGTCTCCCTGCAGCTCGCAGAGATGCGGGGGAGGCCGGGCTGGGCTCCGGTGCCGCGGGGCGGTTACTCTCCCCGCCGATAAGAGCTGTTGTCATCCTGCGGGTTGCCTAACACCGTTTGCTTTCTGAGGTTTTGTTACAAAAGACGGGGCTGCGTCTTCTGATGAAAATAAGCACGGGGCGGTGTCAAATTTCCGCGGCAAACTCTTGAACTCGCGAGCTCGGGAAAACAAACTGTACATCAATAGTCGTGGTATTGTGCGCTCTTGTCTGGTATAAATATACAGTAGGAGGGTAGAGTTACACCCTTTGGCCTCGGTGACAGTTTGAGTGATAAGATAGACACGGTATAGAATGTCCTCTTTTGAACCATATGTTGCTTTTAGTGACCTTTAACCCTGAATTTATGTAAATTATGGGAAACAGGGGGGAAATACGCCGCCGCTGCATCTCTCCCCTGTTTTCAGTGCGGCTGTTGTCGCAGCAACCGCTTCAAGTTCAACCTCATCTGACCACTCTATGTGTACCACTCCTGGAGGAGACAGATATAAAGATGTAAAGAGCTGAATAGCAAGGATGTTCAGGTCTGCTCCGTGTTGCCAGGATACAGCTTTGGAAGACAAGGCTTGATCGTTATGTGGTTATTGGGAGACGAGCTCCTTCGGCGTACTGCGGCACGGGGGAACAAACCGGCTTAAGAATGTTGCCGCTGATGGTCTTTGCAGAGGAAATGGTCCCTTCTTCTTTCTAAACGGGAGCATTTTAAGTCTTTTGCTGACAAACTGGGTGTTAAGTGAATGGGAGCCTCGAAGCCCGAGGGGACAGGGGATGGATGCGGGTAGATGGCAGGCTTTGGTGAAACAGTCACACACGCTCACCCTGTGATTACTGCTCAAAACAGGATTGTCAGGATGGGTTAGACTCACCTGGACAGTGTCCAGATCAGGTTTGTCCAGGAATGCACGGAGCCTCCATGTGTGGAGATTTCAACTGCAGAGTATTATGGCAAATAAAACTTTTAAAAAAAATGTATGTGCATTGTGGCTGATTAACAATCAAAGTGGCACCAGACTGGAGGAATATGCATCTTGGTGTAGGTGGGTGTGTGTCCACTAGGTATGTGCATTTTTCCACCCTGTATTTATTTCTGTGTAAATGGGAGTGTGTATTCCTAATGCCTGGTGACTGATAACTGGAGACTGCAGGTGGTGAATTCTTTCCCGCCTCTACCACCCACACACCCACACACCCACACACACACACACACACACACACCCATACACCCATACACACACACACACACACACACCCATACACACACACACACACACACACACACACACACACACACTCTCTCTCACCCTCGTCTTCCATCCTCCACTCATCCAGCCGGTCTCCCACTGCCAGTCAGGTGTTAAGCCACAGGGCCTCTGACACGCCCCTCCTCCCCAGGGAGAGAGAGACAACCAGGAACCAGACCAGCCTGTTTCTCTCTCTCTCTCTGTCTCTCTCTCTCTCTCTCTCTCTCTCTGTCTCTCTCTCTCTCTCTCTCTCTCTCTTCATCAGTGTCAGTCCATGCATTGTGTTGGATGCCCTAGGATGCCCACTTCACACGCTTATTCTAATCGCGTTATGTCACACAGGTAACCTAGTCCATCCCGGGCCAAACCCAAGTTCATCCCAGGCCAATCCAGTCCATCCCAAGGCCAACCGAGTTCATCTCAGGTCATTTCATGCCAACCCAGTCCATCCCAAGCTAATTCAGTCAACCCGCTCCGTTCCTAGGCCAACCCAGTTCATCCTAGGCCAACACAGTCCATTTCAAGTCAACCCAGGCTAACTCAGTCCATCCCTGTCCAAGCCAGTTTATCCCAATGGTTACTGTGTAGAGGCGATACATGGTAGTACTTTTCACATGCATACAACAGATATGATTAGCACTCCCATAAAGCCTGCATCATCTACAGTAGACATGTAAGTTCAGCATCTGAGGTTTGCCTTGTTTTTTCCGTGACAGAACCCAGAATTAAGCAGGAGGAAGAAACGGGAGAGGAGGCCGAAACCAGAAGCACGGCACCGGAGGACATGGGCCAAAGTGGGGAGGAAGGACTGGGACCGGAGGAACCCATGACCGACAGTCCAAACAACCTGCAGGACGGCTTATCTGGGCCAGACGCAGCTGATGGAGGAAATCGACAATCGAATGGTACAGTATTATACTGTATTTCCAAAAGCCAAGAAAGATGCGTACTATTGTGTAGTACGTGACAATTTTTGCCTGAGCGTCTATGTGTCCATAAAAGATTTCATATGATATGATTTCCTACTTTCAGATGAGCTTTATGATTGAAACCGGGGCGTCGTGTATGTTTTTCCCGTGTCTCGAGTGAGTCAGAAATCGTTTGTTTTCTTCGACAGTGGGTGTGGAGTGCTTTCTGCTGTTTGTTCAAAGACAATAGCATCGTACTTGGAATCATTATCAGGGAAAAAAATATCCCTGGAATCCCCCGCAACCTGTTCCCAAGCCCTGTCGGCTGACGCCACGGCTGCTCCGGCCGCCACCGCGTCAGGATCGTGTTTCTCTCTTCCAAACGGCCGCAGATCAAAAGATTTGCAGAATACAGTAGTTGTGCGTGAGGCAAACAAGAGTTCCTAGAAACCAAAAACAAGTGCAATAATAGGGAAGTGTTCAATGAAACAACAACAAGGTGTACCTTTGTTGATAGATGATAATCCTACAAGCTTTATCTATGCCTCATAATCAGTTCAGTGAAGTTCAGTTCACGTCAATTGAATTTCACATTTCAGTCTTTTATTCATTGTCTTTACCCACTTATTCCTATTTAGGGTCACAGCATACTGGGCGGAAGGAAGGGGTGAACACATATAGAGAGTCACACTCACACTCCCATTCATATCTATGGGCAAGTTAGAGTCTCCAATCCACCTGACTCCGCATGTCTTTGAAATGAAGGAAGGAGGAAACCCACACAATCACGGGGCGATCATGCAAACTCCACACACATTGTACCGCCCCAGTTCAGTTCAGTTCAGTTCAGTTCAGTTCAATTCAGTTTAGTTCAGTTCAGTTCAAATCAGTTCAGTTTAGTCTAGTTCAATTCAGTTCAGTTCAGTTCAATTCAGTTTAGTTCAGTTCAGTTCAAATCAGTTCAGTTCAAATCAGTTCAGTTTAGTTCAGTTCAGTTCAGCTCAGTTCAGTTCAGTTCAGTTCAATTCATTTTAGTTCAGTTCAGTTCAAATCAGTTCAGTTTAGTTCAATTCAGTTCAGTTCAGTTCAATTCAATTCAATTCAGTTAGTTCAATTCAGTTCAAATCAGTTCAGTTTAGTTTAGTTCAATTCAGTTCAATTCAATTCAGTTTAGTTCAGTTCAGTTCAGTTCAATTAAACTCAGTTCAGTTCAATGTAATTCAATTGAGTGCAATTCAATTAAATTCAGTGCAATGCAATTCAGTTCCATTGAATTAAGTTCAGTTCAGTTCAGTTTAGTTCAGTTCAATTCAGTTCAGTTCAGTTTAGTTCAGTTCAATTCAGTTCAGTTCAGTTCAGTTCAGTTCAGTTCAATTCAGTTCAGTTCAGTTCAGTTCAGTCCACTTACTTCTGGTAATCCTGGCATAACTAACTTTTGAGAGTGAACATGGCTAACTCGCTTGTTAGTGCACCACATGACTAATAGGGTCTGGTTAGGAATGGAGGCACACCAGTTACTGTGTGGTGAGAGACTGCACACACACACACACACACACACACACACACACACACACAAAGAAACACCAAGGGTGGTGTGCTACAAGGGTGGAGATGTGACACCGCAACATCGCCACACGTCAGCCAGCAGCAGTTATAAATGTCATCAGTGGGGTTTAGGTCAACATAAGACAACGTGACTGCACAGCCTGAAGTGTAGCTCAGCAACAACATGGCACCGCTTCATTCACTGACTGAAAACATCCTCTTTGAACATCTCCAAATAAGGGCTTTTCAGTGTCGCATCAATACTGTACCTGATTGTAGTTTTATTTTAATCTTTTTCAATAACTGTAACGGTAAAAATGGCTGAAACGGTTCCTACTGAAGCTTTACATTGAACAATTATTTTGTTTATACTACAGAAAGTGGGTGTAGGAAAAGTCATGGAGGGTGAGATATTTCATTTTCGAAAATTCAAAACAGCTGCCAATGGATGGCGTTTCTTGGCGTTTCTAGTGTCGTGTCATGCGGGGTGACGACGTCAGCTGTCAATTACAGAAAAATGAATGTTAGATCAACCCCTGTTCTTTTGCAGGGCTGTTGGGGCTTTCTCTCTTTCCCTCACGACTTCCTGTGTCTGCCTCTTTTCAGGTGACAGGCCCTTCCACTGCAGCCAGTGCGGCGTCTCGTTCACTCAGAAGGGAAACCTGCTGCGGCACATCAAGCTGCACACGGGCGAGAAACCCTTCAAATGTCCCTTCTGCAACTACGCCTGCCGCCGGCGCGACGCCCTCACCGGCCACTTGCGTACTCATGCAGGTCAGACTCTCTTCTTCTTCTCCTCCTCCTCCTCCCTCATCCACTTCAATCACAAAAAGGGAGAGTTGATTCCTTTCATCATCAGGCACTTCAGAGACAAATACTCTGTCATGACGTGAACGCAGTCTGGGTGTCCCCATGACGCTCTTAGCGCTAAGATTGTCTTTGTAGTGTTTCCCACGCATAGATTTATTCCTAGAGGCACGACACCCAGATATATACACTCACCGAGCACTTTATTAGGAACACCTTACTAATACTGGGTAGGTATCAGCTTTCAGCTCAGTGTCAACCGGCTACCAAGGTGACATCTGCCTCAAGGTTCGACGTGTTGCATTCTGAGATGCTTTTCTGCTCACCACAGTTGTAAAGAGTGGTTATCTGAGTTACTGTAGCCTTTCTGTCAGCTCCAACCAGTCTGGCCATCCTCACTGGATGTTTTTTGTTTTTCACACCATTCTGTGTAACCTCTAGAGACTGTTGTGCGTGAAAATCCCAGGAGATCAGCAGTTTCAGAAATACTCAAAGCAGCCCGTCTGGCACCAACAACCATGCCACGGTCACTGAGATCACATTTTTTCCCCATTCTGATGCTTGATGTAAACATGAACTGAAGCTGCTGACCTGTATCTGCATGATCTTATGCATTGCACTGCTGCCACATGATTGTCTGAATGGATAATTGCATGAATAAGCAGGTGTACAGGTGTTCCTAATAAACTGCTCGGTGAGTGTATATCAGACAGACCCACCGCTGATATATTAACATGTAACATTGTAGTGCAAGCAGTGCTTCTTGTGCTGCATGTACACACTCTCTTCTACTGCCAGGCGTACTTCACTACCACAAATAACCTAGAAACCTTGAAACCACACTTTGTTCCTTTTTAGATCAATGATCTCAGTGCTAAAATGCCCTTTTGGGAAGCCAAACCCTGTCCCTATTAAAATGACAGCATACAGCCGGAAGTATGAAGAAAGTTTTTTTTACTTCAGCCAGTTTTCAAGATGCTGTCTACAGGCTACGGTTTCACCCCCATAATGTTCTCCAGAGTTATTAATTTCTCCATGAGGCGTTTGCATGAATAGATCGAATCGATTGCTTTTGTTGTGCGCGTCTGCTTATGTCAGAGCTAGCAGAGCTACTGTAGCCACAGTAGCCACACGTGCCTGTAGCTGACGCTTCTGTCTCATATTGTTGGATAGATGCAGCGCTGGTGTTTTTTTGAGTGTGTTGTCTCTGTGAGAGCTTTGTGGTTAGGTACCAAGGACACGCTGTTCCTTAGTTGCTCGACTCGCTCAGGAGGAAACTCTCTGTGTCTATTGAGAGACACTCGGGGAGCGCTGGCTGTCTCTCTTAACTGTAACCCACTTTCCTATCAGAGAGGATGTGCTCTCCTCTCCCTTTTGCGCCTTTGAAATCAGGGTCAGACAATACCGACGTTTCTGCGCGTGATGCCCCCACGGGGGGTTACACACGCACAGCCCTCTTTGTAGGTGGAGGGGCCGTGCGCATGTGTGCGTTTGCGCGAGCAGTTGTGTGCTTTGCATGTGTGTGATCTCTGTCTGCCTCAGTTGTTCCTCAGATGCCTCTTTGTTGTAGGAGTGCAGCATTTGTTGCGTCTCTTGGTATCTGTTTCTCCACATCTGTCTTCCACGATCAGCCATGACCTTTTTCCTATTTTCACTTCCTTTTTTTTTTTTTGCCAGATTAACTTCGTATGTCACCCCCTCTTTTTTTCACTAAAAGCATATGAGCAGTAAGTCGCCCTCCCTCTGCCCACCTGAGTCAGGCAGGGAGGAATGTGAGGAATTTGTGGTACGGGGGAGTCGGGCCGTCGTGACGCTCCCCGTATGTAAAAAGAACCTGCGCCTCGGTCTCCCCGGTGCTGCAAACCTGGCAACCCTGGCCTGGTGCCCTGCCAAACAGGTGCAGCGGCGAAAGAGGGAAGTAAGGCGTGGAAAGAGAAGTTAGGCATGGAAAAAGACGATAAGAGAAGAGAGAGAGAGAGAGATACTGCAGAAGAGTGATGGAGCAAAAGGGCTGTTGCGTTTGACCGCCATCCTTAACACACAGGTTGCACATTTCACTGGAAGACAACAGTAGCTGATTGGTGAAATGATAATGTCAGATAGGCTAGGTGTTATCTGAGAAGAAAGGATTGCATGTTGTGTAAGATAGAGAGTATACAGTAGAGCAAGTTCCCGTTTATTAGCCAAATGCAAGCAGTCAAGTGAGTCTGAGTGCACAGCGTGGACCATTTGCATGAATAAGAATAGCAGCTGAAAGGTGGATTCTTCAGCTCCATCCAACATCTGCACAAGGTCATGTGTGGGTGGTCTGGTAAATAAGAAAAAGTAATGAAGTCTGTGCCAGTATGTGTGTGTGTGTGTGTGTGTGTGTGTGTGTGTGTGTGTGTGTGTGTGTGTGTGTGTGTGCGTGTGTGCGTGTGTGTGTGGAAGTGAGTCACAGAGGGAGAGGGAGTGATATCTGATTGAATAGAACTGTAAATTGTTGCCACTGTTTTAGTTTCACGGCTGGAAAGCGACAAAGCAAATGATTTCCATGATGACGTTTCATTGCAAAGTTACTCTTTCATTACCCAGAATGAATATTACTGCGATGACCCGTGCTAGTACTCCGCCTACCTGCACTTTAGAAATATTGAAACCCTTTGTCATAACCATTAGCTTTGTCATCTATTCATACTCAGAAAAATTATAATCAACCCTAGTTTCGGGTTCTGCTAATCCACTGTCATTCATAGACCACAAGAATACTGAATGGCAGATACAGCAGATAACCTATTATCATTCCATATGATTCACTCAAAAAGTGCTTGCTGATGGAAGATTACGTGACTGGCTATGTCATTCTGTGACAAGTGGGTTATATTTCGCTTGCGCACATTAGCACGAATGTAGTTTGTGTAGCGATGTAACCCAGGCAGCTAAAAGCATATGCAGCAGACATAATAACTTGTCTATGTTGTAGAATATAGCAATATAGAAGCAAAATGTTTTTAAAATGTGCTTAAAATGTTTTTTTTCATGGGAGAAAAAGTACTTGTGTTCACGTGTGAACTATCGCCTACCTTTAAGTGTGTGTGTGTGTGGGTGTAGGTGTGTCTATGTGTGTGTGTGTGTGTGTGTGTGTGTGTGTGTGTATTGCCGCCTCCACGCCTCAGACTGAAACGTGTTTGGTTTCTCTGTTCTCACAGCGACCGGAGCACTGGATCATCCACACAGCTTCTTCTAGTAATAGCCGCCACCATTACGGCAGTGAGCTTCTTACTACACTGCCTTGCTAATGACAGTGTCTGGGCCACATTGGTATGCCGTGTGGCCTCCAGTTCACTCAGCGACTCCCTTTATGAGTCATTACATTAGTTTTGAGAACGCTCTACTACAGGAGTACAGACCTATTTCCTCAGCAGTGTCTGCCTGCATAGGGTTTTCACTTCAGTATGTTGCAGTGAAATTAGCGGTGAGGGCGAGGATCGAATGGCGGCAAAAGCGGTGAAAACATTAAAAGCATCCGGTCCATTTAAAACATTCAATGGCCTGCTTTTATTAAGTGCAATTAGGAAATTGTCAAGGTCAGATTTCAGTGAAATCAAAGAAAACCATTTCAGTAGTGGAGTAAGTTGTGCGTCAAAAAAAAAATGTGTGTGTGTGTGGGGGGGGGGGGGGGGTGAGTGAGTGGATAATGAAATTTGCAAGGAATATGGTGTAGCACCAGTGATGTGCTTGAAAATTGTACATCAAGATCAAATTTTTCATAGGTTTTAATAATGACAAATGTGATTGATTGATTGTTAGATTGATTGAATGATTGATTAATTCATCCATTTATCCATTAATCCATTGATTGAGTGCTCAAGCAACAAAGATGGATGGAAGGATGGATGGGTTCATTGCCTGGCTGAGATGGATGTAAAAGCCATCCTCTGTTGATGGAATGGAATGGAGTGGAATGGAAATGGCGCTATGAATCATGCTCCACCTCCATAGCCCTTTGACATTGGAGTTAGTTTCCTACCACCACCATGGGATGCGTGATCAGCTTCCCTTTTCACTCATGCTATGCAGTCTGTACCACAGCAGTGGGAGTTAGCTGCGTGTTCCAGAGATCAAGGCATTTTGTAATGCAGACTTTCTGGCGCAACTATCTGTGTACGTCGCCCACTGCTTCTGTCTGGCAATGATTGTGATCACACTAGTAGTGGAACAGCCATGATCTCAGAGGCTTGCTCTCGATTCGTTTGTAGTTTGTAGTGTTTACTACTACGCACTGTCTGAAGACTGTGGCAGGTTGCATCATCCCAGAGGACCATGCCCACTCTCTCTGAATGAAATTAATAGGCGTTCCCTTTAATGTCTTCTCACTTTTAGTTGGCAAACCACACAAGTGCAACTACTGTGGGCGGAGCTACAAGCAGCGCACATCATTGGAGGAGCATAAAGAGCGCTGCCATAGTTATCTGCAGAGCGTCGGCATGGATCCGGCCAGCAACACCGGCCCTTACCCAGGTAAATGGCTTTACTAAGAATGAAACCATGAGGACGATGCTGGTCTGATGGGGAACAGGAAATATAATAGGGTGTGATGAAATGCAGCAGCAGAGTTGGACCTCACCTCCAGAATGAATTCATCTCAAGCTCATGAGTAATCAGTCTACTCATGCAATATTAATTCATAAAAAAAAATTAAAAAAAGTGATTTGCTTTGTGCTTTCATTTGGTCCAGTATGGGAGTTCTCAGGTTTTAGCCTCCCTGAAATCCCCTCCTGTTCAGTTGCACATCAAAAAGCAGAAATGATATGAATAATATGCTAAAAAGAAGCAGCTGACAGGAGCTTAGAGGTCATCAACACAATTTATTTGACATTGATATACTTTGAGAAAATCTTTAATGTGCTCAATTAGAATGAAAGTTAACTTCATCAACACAGGTTATTCAATGTGTCTCTCTGGCTACTCTTCATGCATTAATTCATTTATTAATTTATTCATTTGTCTGTTTGTTCATTTATGTGTGTACAATCTGTTATTTATGTACAATTACTCAATTAATTAGGTAATTAATTCTTTCATTAATTCAACATTTTCATTTGAAAAATGGCTTAAAAGAAAAGTTTCTTTTGACAAGAAAAAGACAAGAAATGCTAAGCAGAGGTTATGGTTGAATTTCAAGCAGGGATTCGAGTTAAAAAAAGGAGTCGTGCTAACAGATAGATTCTGATTTTCTTTCGAAAATAATATTATGTTCAATTTAGAAACCTAACTTTTGTCCAATTTCCCATGATTTAACACCCAAATACATTTTCTCCCACCCTTTCTAACCCCCCTCCCCTCCTCAACCCTTCCAGGCGAGGTCCCTAAGGAGCCGAGGCCCATGGCAGAACCCAGCGCCATGGTCGCCTTCGATCGGCCGCCCGTCATCGAAAGGCTGCAGAGCAACGTGGGCAAGAGGAAGAGCACCATCCCGCAGAAGTTTGTGGGTGAGTAGATCAAGGCAGATATCTACCTCAATCACATACGCGTATGAAGAACACCTTGATTTATTGCTTCGAGGTGTTTAGTTTGCCCTTGTCTCCACCCCACAAACAATTTTACATTCAGCCAAGGGAGAAGACTTTTGTAGAATTGCATTCTAACAGAGAGCTTTGCCTTTCATAAAGCGAGTCAGTAGTCTGATGTGGTGCTGGAGGTTAAACATAATTTATTTGCAGAGAATTCAGTCTTTTCAGTGCTATTGTGCTACTAGGCCATTCAGAGTATTGTGACTATGGTGTTTACCTCAACCCGAATCCGACCCTTACTTGTTCAGCCGTTTGCCAACCTCTGTGTGAAATAAAGATGTTGCTTGTCCAGGCAGAGGCAGACGAACCTGATACCTGATTGAGCAACTCTGACTTTAACAGTAGCTTCTCAGGAGGTTTAAAATGCACCAGTGATATTCACGTCATGCAATACACTTTGCTATGAATTTCACCTGCATATGTTGTTCCTTCTTTCTTTCTGAAACTTAACTTCAGAACCATTTGTGTGAGTAATTTAAAATGCTAGAATTTGTTTGCTTTTCCTTTCTTTTTCAAGGCTGCATACAAAACTGTATTTTACAAAATAGTCCTGCCCTGTTTGTGAGTACAGATTAGCTTTCTCTTTTTGTTGTTTTTTTTTTCGTCGAATAGTTTTATTTACCACACTATTAGAAAGAGAGGAAGAGATTGAGCAAGCAACAGTGAGCGGATGACAGATAGGCAAGGAAATGTTTTTCACTCTGTGGTTAGGTACACCTGTAACTTTGCCATTGCTCTTATCGAGAGAAAACAGCTCACCGCATCCCTGTTCTGGAGGGGTTAAACAGTGCACTCAGATGGATGGGGCTTTCCGCCCCATTAGACTTGCACACACTGCAGACCAAGTACAAAATGCAAAAAACAAGCCCCAAAATATTAACAAGATGTGAGTTTGATTGACTGGAATAGAGATTTTTGTGAAAACACCCATTCTCTTACCTGTTTCTCTATTTTGTTTGTATCTAAAAGCAGTGTTCCCCACCACTCTTGCATCTAAATTTATTCTGTTTGGCCTCGTAAGGCTCATTCACATCTAGAACGTTCACTATAAAGATAGCTGTAATTAAAGAGATTTAAATCATTCTAAGTAACAGAATAGAACTAACAGAATGTCTGTGTTCCCACTACAACGATAACTATATAAACATCCAAAATGATAACTATATTTTTGTTTTATAGTTATCTTTATAGTTATCATTGTAGATGTGAATGGGCCTTTATGGTTTCAAATTGACATCATCTTGTCAAACCGATTCATTTCACTCAATCAAAGTGCTGCTCCTTGTCATGCAGGTGAGAAGGTGGCACGCTACGGCTACCCTGAGCTGGGCTACGAGATGGGCCTGAAGTACGAGAAGGAGGCCGAGCTGATGCAGGCCCACATGATGGACCAGGCCATCAACAATGCCATCACCTACCTGGGATCGGAAACCATCCGGCCCATGATCCACCATCCGGGTCCCCCTCTCTCCATGAGTGAGGTGGTGCCCATGGTCAACCCCCTCTTCCACCACGTCCTCCCCCTGGCCCAACGAATGGAGCGTCCGGGAGGCCGTGACGTCCTGCTGCCGCAGCCGCCCCATCCGCCGCTGCCCCCCGATTTCCCCGGCCACCCCACCGCCAACGGCCCCATCGCCCTGGCAAGGCACGGCAAGCAGCATCCCCATCCGGGCCGAGAGGAATCTCCCAGCAACAGCGGACTGGACTCGGCCGACTCGGCTCGCAGCAGCCCCCAGGATAGGCTGGGTTACCACGGGAACAACCCCCTTCCCCGCCCCAGGTCGCGAGCCAGTCCGGCGGTGGTCTACTCAGGCGACCGAGTGGCCGAGGCTCCCTCCGGCAGCGGGGCGGGATTGGCGGCAGGGGTGATGCGAGGGCCCGCGGAGAGGCCCGTGAGCCAGGACGGGGTGCGGGTGTTCGGACGGGAGGGCCGGGAGGTGCGGGCCTTCCAGTGCGACCACTGTCAGGTGCTCTTCCTGGACCACGTCATGTACACCATCCACATGGGTTGCCACGGTTACAGAGATCCGCTGGAGTGCAACATCTGCGGTCACCGCAGCAAAGACCGCTATGAGTTCTCCTCTCATATAGTCCGTGGTGAGCACACCTTCCAGTAAGAGAGGCTGGGTAGGAAGAGAGGGAATGACAAAGAAGGGAAAGGAGCCATACTCTCAAATCTGTCCATATCCTCGGACCTCCAGGACTGCATGGTTGAATGGTGGGAACAGCGGAAGACAAAAGTGTAGCACAATCACTGACTTCTTTTTAAGCTACTTATGATTCTGAACAATTATATGAAGGTATGGGCCAAAGACACATTTTCTACATGTTTCTGGAAAGGAAGGAATGAAACGTTTTTTTTCTCAAAACGTTCTTTGATCGTATAACTGAGCAGCTATCGGACTACTTCGAGTAGTTTTCCATTTTAGTCTTATTTGAAACTGTCTCCTCTTATCACTCCACTTGTCCCATGACCATGCTTTTGAAGGGCCAGGGCAAGGTTAGGTGGAGTACACATAGTCGTGAATAAACGTTTCACTCTTAATTGTGTTGTGAATATATAAGAATATAAGTAAAGCACATATCCCCCCCGCATTGGATTAGATCAAATTTAGTTTTGCACCAGATAGATTATCATGATTTACATTGACGACAGAACTAAAGTATGAAGTATTCAAGTAGCCTCTAATTAAAGTAAATCTAATGTACTATCGTTGACCACTTATGAATTCAATAGCTGCGTGTTTCATATTGAATTTATATATTCAAAGCAGTTTTGATCATCTATGTTTGACATATTGAGTGTAGTCTTTTAAACACTTAATTCATATTTCATATGGACACAGTCTACCCTGCTGTAACTGAGTCATGCTATTGAAGCAAACTAACCTAGTAGCAGTTGCATATTGCACAAGATCCATGCAGTTCAGTTCCAACACTTGATTTCCACTGGACCAACACTGGACCAACACTCACTGACTTCCCTATGAGCAACGGTGTCTTACAGCTAATGATTTGGTTGCCGCCATCTGCTACCATGCGTTCACGCTACGAGCAACTTGGTTGATGTGTCGTTCTGTTCTGACTGATTGTGGGTGGTGCGAGAAGCTCTGATTACACCTATGTAGCGGTCTGCAGCTACACAGTTTGAACGGGTAAATCATGTATTTTTTGCTGCTTTGGAATTGCCTTTCATAACGTTACATATACGTTTTGATGAGATCACATAGCTAGCTAGCAAGTACTAATCACTTAGCATTAATTGAAAATGAACAGGGGGAAAAAAATTACTTCAGAACTTACCATCGACCATCATAAAAGTTGTAGAGAACTGGGAAGCTTTGAATGGCTGGAATTAACTTCACGTCCTTTTGCACTTATTGTCCATGAAACCAAATCACATTGGTAGGAAAACAAGGGAGCATGCAAATCTGATGCTGTTGATGGCTGATGGCGGTGAAAGGTTCAGCCGTGGCCAACTTTTCTCAGTCGACAAGTTTGTTGAGCGTCCACACATCGGCCAAGTTCCCCTGGTCGCTCAGCTCTATAGGAGATGAATGTAGCCTACTTGAACACACAGTTAGGTTCCACATCATAGTTTGTTTAAAGCTGCACTAGGAAATTTCGCACATTGGCGGCCCGAAATGGCGGTGAGAAGTAACTGTTTGAATTTTGACGACTTCAAAACCAAGAAATCATGTAACATGATGTCAGTGAAGTACACACAGTTATACCAAAGGAAACCAAAGGGACCAGAGAGGAAAAAGATCTAACGTTGGGTGAGTCCAGCTTTCTGTGGACAGAGCGCTCACTTGCTGATATTTAGGAGACTGTTTTTGTATTTCACTGTTAAGTTTCGGTTCACCATTTTCTGTGAAGATTTCCCGCCCACAAATTTTGTTTGGGCAAATAGGGCAAATGTAAGCCCTCTCAATTGCAAGGCATGGGACGCTCTTCTCTGTTGCAGCCCCACTTTGGGCCGTGACATAAAGCATAAAACCGCACAACGGGCTAACAGGGTTTCTTGATGTGAACACATACCAGGCTGTGTACGGCGGGTGTTTGTCACGTGTTGGTTTCCTACTGTTGTATTATTAGACAGATGAGATGCCGTTTGACTCGGGCTGCTCGTTCTCTACCCCTCCACCAGCACTGTCACACACAAGCACACATACACTAATGTCTTTCTCTCTTCCTCTCACTCTCTCTCTCTCTCACTGAACCTCGCTCGTTGTGCTGCCATAATGTCACCACATTAAAGTATGACCTTTTACAGAGGGGAGAGGGAGCAAGAGAGCAAGAGAGAGAGACAGAGCATTGTTACCATACCAGTTTCAAGGCACTTCCCAGAACTGTAGCAGTCCAAATCACCTCTGTAAACCTGTTCTTTACACTGGAAGCACAAGTATGCGAAGGGGAATGGAGAGTAGGGGGGTAAGCCGCTGTCCAACTTCAAATCTCTCGTCCATCATCTGTGTCGCTGAAGGACAGGAGATTTTAACCCTCCTATTATGTTAAAATTTACACACATCTTTTATGTTTGGGGTCAGATTGACCCCAGCAATTTAAACCTAGAAAAAATGATTGTAATTGAAAGTGTTACCCAAGTTTTCACTTCAGAACATCAGCAGGTAACACATAGCAGTTAGTCAATAATGGAAAAAATACCAATAAAAAGTAAATTAGTCACCAAAATAGTCTTTCACAGAGCTGTGACAGGACCTCATTGGCAGAAAATCTTCAGGTGAGATAAAACTCTATAAAAACTTGATAAAACTGCCCGTCTTGTTAGGGCCCTAAAGCATGGGAATGTTTTTTAAAGATCAAAAATTGCACTGCAAAGTTCCCTCAGTTATCAGTCAAAACAAAGAGAAAGAAAATATGTGTAAAACTTTTATATTTTCTCTGGTTTTATAAGCCGTTTGTATACTAAGTGTGTACAGGACCTTGAAAACGTATCATCATGTTAAATTTTACATGTACAAGTTTTCCATAATAGGAGGGTTAAGATCCATAAAGCCAGATGCAGGTGGTCACTCTCTCTCCCTCCAATTGTAAAGGGATTCAGATAGGATTCAGCTGTGTACCGTTGGCCATGCACTGTATGTCCAAGCACTGACAGCAGACAGCATCATGGATTCCAGTGTGGGTGGAGTGGAGGGGGGTAATCTTGACGGAACACAAATTAGTGTCCATATGGGTCATATTGGTCTCATTCTTTAACAATTCCGGGGAAAAAACATGTTGGATACATGTTACATGTTGCTTAAAAACTGTATCAGTACTCAGTGGAAGTTGGGGAGTAGTAGTTTCGCACCAGTGGGTTTACAACACAACCTCAAAAACAATTGATTTTTTTTTTTTTTTTTCTAAGGCATTCTCTTCTATGTTCCATGATCAAAAAAGGCAGCTTTCTCGCTGTTTACATGTTGCTTCTCTTGTGCGAGATTGGCGCCCAGCTATAGTACAAAAGCTTACTGTCTCGCCAGAGTATTGGCACTGGAATTTTTGTTTACGCCTCGCAGCTGTGATATTGACTCTATACATTCCTCTCGTGTTATTCTTGTAAATATTTAATTATTATCTAAAAAGCCTTATCTGTTTAGGCAGATGTCCTCCTACCAAATGTGTCCTTTTTTTTAATAATCCTACTGTAAATCTGAAGTTAATGCGACCCTGATTTTTCTCTCTTAATCCCTTGCGGAACATTATGTGTGCTGAATTAGGAGGATCCTCGTATTGAGGAAAGAAGGAATAAGAAGACTAAGACTAAAACAAATTGAACTGGGATGATATATGCTCTGTGTCTGTGAGGCTCCAATGAAATGTAATTTTCTGGATTTTCATTTGTAGTTCAAGTTGTATTTGTAAAGAAGACTCTCTGGGACACAGAGGGATTTTTTTGTTTGTTTTCCTGTAGGAGTCTTGTAATACGGGCAGCCTTACTTGTATAAGAACTCTTTAACTGAAGCAGCCGTATGAACAAAGACAAGAGGAAATCTTTCTACCAGTCCTCATCGCGTAGTGAGGCGCTTACTTGAAAAGAAAAAATGATTACCATTGTTTCAGATCCGGGGGTGGGGGGGGGGGGGACGTTTTTATAAATTTTGAAAATGAGTGTGCTGGATGTCTATTTTTCTGCTCAATTGTAAATATGAATAGTTTTGTGAAATTTGTGTGTTTTATAAGTCTAAAAAATGCTTACAAACAAAGATGTAAAAGAAAGGGTTCAGGTACATTGTATTTTTATAGAAATAATATATGAAAGGTGTATATTTTGGCACTGAATATTGAAATGGACCAGCAATTTGTGCCGATTGATCATCTGTGATATTGATGACAATCTTCTGATAGGAGGGTTCTCAGGTATTTACATAGGCTATGTATTTTTATGTCCTTATGACTTATTTATCAAAAAATTGCAAAGTAATTGAAATGCGTTGGGAAATTTGTAATTACTTAAATGGGTCCAACACTGAAAATGGTGATGGAAGATGGAGGATTGTTCAACATCCATGACAATAAATGAAGACACACTGCTGTGAAGAATACAATGTACGTTTTTAAGGCATGGGTTTTTCTGTATTAAAGCATTGATTTAACTGCTGTGGCTGTTTTGTGAAGTTTGACACTTGAAACAGAAGGTCCCGCATCAGTGGTTCTCAACGAGGGGATTGAGGGGATTCCTCGGGGTCCCCAGCAAATTGATGAATTATGAAATTATGAAAACTCACCATTATTTCATTTACATGAAATTAACAAAATTAAAGCATGTAGAAGAATGACTAATTTGATCATAGTTTCACTGTTATCTCTCTGCCTACAATACAGATAGTCATGGAATTCTGGACAAAATCATATCTAACAATAAAAATATTCTCAGATTTGGGTCCGAGAGACAAAATTTCTTCAAATGGGTGTCCGTGGCTCTAATGTGAATTAAATTATGGGTCCTTGATATGAAAAAGGTTGAGAATTACTGTCTTACATGACAGGTGTGTGGGACAACAGAATACAAAATATGCAGACCATCTCTTACTTTACTTTCTTACGTTAAAACATTTTACTGAGTTGAACACTTGGATCTTGTGACCAACATGCAAAGGCATATACCTGAGGAAGGTCACGAAACCAAAATGTTCCCAATGAAAGGTTTTCATTGTAAGAGGCAGTAGGAGACAGTGTGAAGTGTGAACCTTGACAAGAGCACTGCATTTTGACAGTAAAGAGGAATTGATCTACCTCTGATCTCCAGATTGAATGACATTCGGTTTAGTCTGGTCCCTGTCCTCGCTATCTACAGAACCGCAAAACATCTTAAAGTGATGTTGAACTTTGGTAATACTGTGTGTTGTAGCTTCCTGGCCGTGATATAAGCCCAAAATCGGAAATTCTCTGTCTAATTCTGACAAACAAAAGTAGTCATGCTGCTGAGTTGTTTTTAAGTGAATCCCTTTCTTTATGTTTATTAAACCTTCCAGTTTGAACAAGTGTAACACTGAAATCCGGTCGGAGGAAACTTATGCCGATGGAACGAAGAAAATAGTACGTTTACCAATAATTGTAAATAGGTGAAAAAAAAGTGAGAGACAAGTTTTTTTATATCTGCTTTGTCAAAATCCTGTCTCCCACCTTTTTTACGATTAGACCAATGAATCAGTTTACAGATATATCAGGCCGTTATTGGCCTTTCAGCTATCAGATATTGGCAGTCGGTGTGGTCCACCTCTGATATGAAGGAGGTTCCTCCCTGACCACAGCTACATAAAAACTGTCTGTAAAACCTGCAAGGAAATTTTATTATCTTATCTCATTTTATTTATTCCCTGCTGGCCATTGATGTGTGGCAGGTGGTCTCCCTGCCTTAAAGAGCTGCTGACCCACCTAAATTAATTAGTTTGGACTTTTTTTTTTTAAAGTGTCCCATGAGGGTCTAAATGCTGTTTCAGAGGCTTTTCCGCCCTGACAAGAATAATATTCTGTGACAAACACTGAATCCTTGTAATTTTTTCGGCTGAAAATGGAAAAAATTAACGAAAAAGAATCTCGGCTATCGGCAGCTTCAATAACCCATATAAGTCAAACCTGGGAGAGGTTACAGTTTGTAATTATTTAAATGACTGCATGCAGCAAACCCTCTCAGATACTCATACTTTCAATGTAATAATCGGTGTTTGTTTCTCTTTGGTCTTTGTCTATGAACAGGTGGGTGCTAGAGCCTGTTGAAGCCTCTAAATGTCAGAGCAGCATCTTCACCCCCTCGCTTCTTTAATCTGTGCATATCACACACACACACACATGCACGCACACGCACTCACACACACACAATCAAAGCTCACTGAAGGCGGTAGCAAAACTGAGCAGTGCAAAGCCTTAACAGACCCCAAACTGTATCTTTTCATCTTCAGACACCAATCCCTCTGTTTACCTGCTTGGCAGTTTATTGTTTGTTCCCGTCTCTATATATCATATCTCTGTTTGACTCATACACAGGAACCCTGCCCTCACTTCATGGGTCTCCTCTCTTCTGGCAAAAAGCCACCCACATATCAAGAATTAGAAATTGCTAGAACTCGCATTCAAATGATGATGTTTTGCCATTTTTGAGCTTTTAAGTCAGTTTATTCTTACTTTTGGCTCCAATTAAGAAAAATTAAAGCTTTAACTTTCCCGGGTAAATGAAGAATGCAAAGAAATTGTGCTGATTTTCTGAAATGAAAATGTAGTAACAAATACTGTCTGGTACCAGAAAGCTGTGTGGCATTGTCATTACCACTGAGGTTTAGAAAGCTCAAATGGTAAATTATCCATGTGTTGGAACTCTGTATTTCCTGGGCACAGGAGCCAGAAGTGGCCCTTGGGGTGAAAGTCGCCCCTCAACGCAGTGCATTTTCCTGTGGCTGAGGGCTAAATCACCACTTCTCTTAACTAGCCCTCTTATCAACGCAGCTTCATAGTGCAGCTTGTGGCTGAGAGGAGGACGTGGTGCAGCCATTCTAAAATACTCACCATGTGAATGAGGTTAGCAGCATGGTGGATTTCAGTCTGTGGTGTAATCACGGAAATGATTAGGATTATTATGGTATGAATTAATGGTGCTTTTCACAGCATTATTTCACATTTGTCAAGTGAATCGCGTGAGTGTTCTCTGACAGTCAACTGCTACCTTATAGACCCTTTCCACAAAATGGCTGACGTACTTCCGTAGGGTATAAATCTCTTTTCACTGTTGCTAGCAATGTACTACTATAAAAAAGTGATTTGATCGAGGGTCACAACATGCTAACAGCACAGAAATTACTGTTAGCCTTGATTAGTCAGTTAGCATTTTGTGACCCTCGAACAAATCACTTTTTTATAGTGGTGCAGTCGTCTGACAACAGAAACAGTAAGATATGTCAATGACAACAGCTGTATTGTTTTATAGGCTATGTTGAAACACATAATGAGTGATCACAGACAGAGTTGGAGGCGACAGAAAGTTGGCTTATCAACATTGTTGGCAATGGTGAGAACCAATCTATAGCCTGCAGGAGTAAGTCAGCGCTGTTTGTGAAAACGGTCTATTGAATGGTCTACTAAAGTATAATTTAACAGGAAGCAAGCCTCATGTTTTGTAGCAAATGGAGCTCAGTTTTCTTCATGTCAAACAATGCATTTTCCAAGTCCAACAAGGCAGCAAGCTAAACCCAGCACTCTGGCCATGAAATTACGATAAACACTCAGAGGCCACGTTATTAGATACACCTAGTACCAGGTATGGCACCACTTTTGCCTTCAGAACAGCCTGAAGGTGCTGGAAATATTTCACAGGGATTTCAGTCCATGCTGATCTGATAGCGGACAGCATCACGCAGTTGCTGTAGATCCCGTTATCCCTCATCGCAGAGATGATCTATTGGGTTGAGATGTGGGAACTGAACTAAAGTCACTGTCATGTTCCTGGAACCATCTTGAGACGATGGCACATTGTCCTGATGGAAGTATCTATGGGGAGTTGACTGTGGCCATGAAGAGATGCACCTCAGCAACAATGTTTAGGTACGCTGTGGTTTTCAAATAATGCTCAATTGCTACTAAGGAGCTAAATGAGTGCCAAGAAAACATCCCCCACACTGTAACAGTTAGCTTAAACAAGTCTTGCCATCCTCTTCTCATCTCTCTGATCAATGAGGCGTTTTCAGCCACAAGACTGTAGCTGACTAGATGTTTTTTCTTCATCGCGCCATCCTTGGTAAACTCTAGACACTGGAGTGTGTGAGAGTCCCAGCAGGTCAGCTGTTTCTCAGATGCTGGAACTCGTGTGTCTTGCACTAGTAATCATAACGCATTCAAAGGCGCTTAGATCACGTGACATGGCCATTCTAATGTTTAGTTGAACCGTAACTGAACCTTTCAACCCTGTCTGCACGCTTTATACTGCTTAGGCTTGGGCTTAGGCGCTATGGGGTTTTTCCCCTGAGGACAGAGGGCCGAGAAAACCTTGCGCTGCTGGCCGCGACACTTCCTCTGTCAGGTTCCTCTGGTGTCTGGGCAGCCCATGCCTCTTCTTCTACAAATGCTGTCTGATGATAAGAGCTGTCTGGAGGTGTCAAAAGGCTTGGAAACTAATGGCATCCACTCACACACTCAGATTAACACTCAGCACACACACTCGCTTCACAGCAGCACTGTGGCCGGACAAACATGCGGCAAATACACAGTGTTAACACCTTAACCCTTTACATTCTTGGCCTATACTCCTTCATCAGAATGCCTGGAGTATAACTACTTGGCCAAATCATTACATGTGCTAAACTAGCAGATAATGCACCAACTTCCTATTTACTAGCCAACTGTCAGTGACTAATATGTGGAGTACAGTGGAGTACACACTGTACAAGGGGTATTCTGGCTAATGATGTATGCTAGGTGTATATTTAACACAATGCCTTGACACTGTAAATTCTGCATGCTGCAGAAATGATGTTGCTTTTGTCTAAGCTTCAAACAAATGGAGTAGCCAGTTCTCTGGGTTTCGAGTTACAGCGCAGGGAGCAGTTCCAGATCTTTTGCAGCCCAGAGTGGATCCAGAGCAAGCTTGTGCAATCACCCGGTGACGAGTCCCATTCCTGTTTTTCCTGCCAGGTGATGGTGGATGTTTGGACTGGCCTTTTTGCAACCTCACACACCAGACACACACATTCAAACACGCCTAGTTCGTTTTTGTTACACACCCATACACTTTAAGTTACTGCCATTAGGAAGTGCAGTGTGGCTTTGTGAAGTATACTGTGAATATACAGTATGTCTGAGCCTGGGAAAAGATGAATGCATTTCGGTGATTGAGAGGTGTAATGTAGGTGTAAGAGGAACAGGAACAGTGGAAGAGAGGGAGTGGCTGCAAAGCTTGTGAACCCGTGGGGAATACTGGTGTTAGGGCAATGCACCGGTGTGGGTGGTTCTCTGCCCTTCTGTGGCTGATTCAAGAGCCTGTTTGAAGGAGTTTGACATGGGCTTTCCACACATGCCCACTCCTAGGTCAACTCCCTTGGAAGCTTTGCTGATATAATGGGTGAAGGACTGGTATGATGTGAGCAATGGAATAAAAGCTCCTCCAAACTTGTGCAAGCGCAGATAAACTCTCACCAAGTGACTTAGCAGGATATATCTGGCCATTTTTTTTTTTTGCATGGCTCAGGCTGCTAGTTTAGATTTTTTTGAGGCCAACTCTGTGACACCCTGTGCAGAGAACACCATAATGTTGGTGAGGAAGACTTGGTGTCACTTGCAAAGGCCTCTGGGTAATGTTGGGCTGGTTTGTGGTCAGAGCGCTCAAAGAGCGAGGTCGCAATAGTCGTGTGGGGAGGAAGTAGGACTGTGGGGGAACTTCCACTTTCCTTCCGTTGCTTACCCACGTTATGCAGCCATCTTGAGGGGGAGGGGGGGGGGGTGGCTGTGGGGCAAACAACAAGCAGAAAAGAGATAGACAGATAGAGGTATAAAAGAGAAAGACAGCGATGGGCGGCTGCGATGACTGCACCTGACCCTGGGAGAGAAAGTGAGAAAGAGAAAGAGGAAGAGCAAGATAAAGAGAGAGAGAGACAGTGAGAGAGAGAGAGAGAGAGAGAGAGAGAGCAGAGACAGCAAAAGCAAGTTCAAAACCGTTTCCAAAGCTATTTTAATAAGAATTTTTACTGTGCCATAATTTTATATTGGGAAGATTCGGTGTTGTTGGGTTGACGTTGAACTTGAACACATCATGCAAAAAAGGTTGGAGTTTGCCACTTTTTGCACTTTGCCGTCTGTCAAATCCTTCCTGGGAAGTCAGACTGAGAGAGAGAGAGAGAGAGAGAGACAGAGAGAGAGAGAGAGAGAGAGAGAGAGGGATGAACCCACCTGACACAGGAAGATAGAGAACGTGACAGAAACAGAGAGAAAGTGAGGTTTTGTGGAGCAGCGCGCACCTGCTGTTCAGCTTAAACTGTGAAATCATACTGGGAAGCGAGACACAGTTTTGGGGGGGGTTGTCATACAGCAGGCAGCCATAGGTCGACAGGAGGAGTGTGGCATTGGGATGTGGGGATACAGGCACTGGTGGTTTGACATAAATGGATACACAGCTGCCATGAGCTGAACTGAAAACAGGAAATAAATGTGAACACAAAACTTTTTTTTTTTACCCAGACAAGTAAAGAGAAGGAAGTATCACCAATTCAATCCTTCATTACAAGTCCCATCTGAATGGCAGTTTGGATCATTGTCATCCAAAAATCTATTCGATTTTTTGTTATCATTTTCGTTTTGACTATGACAGAGATGCAGTTTTTTCTTTGATTTTTCTAGGAAGGGATCAAGACGAAAATTAGTCATGTTCAGCATTTTCACAAGTAATTCAAAGGGCAACCACACATACTGTAAACCCAAGTAACAAAAAGCAAATGTCAGCCCCTGTGTGTTATTCCATTCACATCAGCAGCAAAAGCGTAAGCATTTTTTGATCAAGTGTCACACTCACTGCTGCTGAACGTGGGTTGGTGATACACAGCGTGCTGGTCCCCCTGTGAAGGTGTTTAACAACCAGTGTTTCTGTACTTTTCACTTAACACCTCAGTCCTCTTTACAGTGCGTTACCTTCTGCACTCACATTCGGGGCTTTGACACTTGCAAAGTTATTGCACTTTTCATGCAACACATCTCCTTTCTACTTTCTACAATACACGTTTTGGGCTGTGCGCTTTCAGCAGTCGACAGGTATCGGCGTAGTGGTTCACACCCAATTCTTTGCAGGAAAATAAGTGGCTATCAGTGAGGCTGAAGGGTTTGGCGTTGTCGTACCTCAGAGAAGAGGCAGAAAGAATAATGTTTTACTCAAGCAGAAGCGTTGTTGTTCAGATGTAAAAGATTTCTCGAGTAGCACGGTAAAAAAAACGATCAAGTATTTAGCTACTTTTGAACAAAAATGTTCTGTGTGGTCCAAACATATTATGTGATGGGTCATTATCAGCCTAAGGAACGGGAATGACACTGTACTTATATTAATAAAGCTGCAAATGCTTCACAATAAAAGACTGAACCCATTGTAGTCACTAAATTTAAGTCGAGAAATAACATTCATATAAAAGTGACTACAGTTGAAGTAAAAGGAGAGTTGTAAAAGTTCTCAAAATAGTAGCATCACTCAAAAAAAACATCAACAGTACTTAGAGTAATTGTGGTTAGTACCTCTCCCGCTCTGCCTCATATTGATCAATTGATAAATACTTTTAGTGGAGAAACTGCTTGCTGCACCCCGCCGATCAGTGTTGCACACATTCAGCTTTCCTCGCCGCTCAGGAGAAAGAGAGAGAGAAGAAAGAAAGTAAAGAAAAGAAACATGCTGTTTGTGCAAGCGCTTTGGCACACTTCTCTCACCTTTAGTTGAAATGTCAGCCCTTGTTGCTTTGTGGTTGCAGGCGCTGGGGTCAAGAGAACAGTGGAGAGGACTCGGGCGGAAAGATTGACACACTCTGAAGCGGCGCCGGGGCCTACCTGGGCCTCTTGAAGGAGAAATGGTGCACTAGATAGCAAAAATAGGCTCGCCCAACACTTGAAACATGCTTAGGGAATTTGGAACATCCCATAATGTATAGGGAAAACATTCATGATCTTGGAGCGACTGTACCGCTCGCCTAGACCGCCTTAAAGAAAGAAAAAACATTTTCTGAAAGTGGCAGTTGAGTGTGGTTGTAGTTTTCACTTCTTATATGAGAGGTCTATATGTTACCTCTATTCTATTCTATTCTATTCTATTTTAATTATTCTCTACATTCTTATCAGTGTCAAAAAGTACTGTATGACTGCACCTCATTCACCATTTTACTGTCCTCCCTGTAGGAGGTGAATCAAAGCCAGTAACTGACTTCAGCACTAATATGAGACTCTCACTATCACCGTATTCGGAAACCAGAATTATTTTCTCACAGGTGACAGCACTATTAGTGCCAGGAGAAGCGGAACTGCTGCAGAAAGTGGCAATTTACTTGATGTGTACTGTCCCCTGTTCTCCAATTCAGACTCCTCATTGAAGTTTCCAACAGTATAGGCTTATAGCCGCGAAAAGTCATCAGTGACGTTAAGGCGATATGATTATGTTATTGTGCTATTGATCATCAAAAGTCATTCAGTCATTCAAGTATTTTCATAGTCATATGGTGCTAAAAAGACTGGCTAAAAGGATGGATGTGACAGTAAAAACATCTACGCCTACAAATGAACAAGCCAGCCTTATTTAGGAAATATAGTGCATTACTATTGAATGGGCTGAACTCTCTTCAGTTTGAAATAATTATGAAGGAGCTTAAAGGAATTCACCAGATTTTTGGGAGATTGTCCTGTAGGTTAACTTACCTGTTAAGTGATGAGAACATAGACACCAACATCATCCATGTGTCCCTGGTGCTCCATACTAACACTTTAGCATACACTATGTTGAGTGATAGGACTGGTCTTTGAGAAATAAAAAGTTGTCTATGGTTTTTATTATATGGCCTGTAAATTCATAACATTTAAAAATTAAATATCATTAACTCAATACAGCTGATCTAGCCAGGTTTATTTTTGGAACTATTTCTGGTGAGAAACCATGTATTCATCCGCTGCACAGTGATTTTTAGCTGTACACAGTCTCCCATCTCCCACCATCTTCACTTGCTATGGAAACAGGGAAAGTAGTCCCTAATAGTTCAATTAAGTATGTTATTTTTATATCATATTTAGTATAAATTTTACCAATCTCCTACACAAAACTTCCAGCCGTAGCCACATATCATTTAAAGGATAATTCTGGTTATTTTCAACCTGTGCTTTATTTTCCTAGTTTTTGCCATCATGATGACTCAACATAGCGTACGCTAATATTTAGCATAAAGCCTTCTATCACTCAACATAGTGTATGCTAAAGTGTTAGCATGGAGCCTACTATCACTCAACATAGTGTATGCTAAAGTGTTAGCATGGAGCCTACTATCACTCAACATAGTGTATGCTAAAGTGTTAGCATGGAGCCTACTATCACTCAACATAGTGTATGCTAAAGTGTTAGCATGGAGCCTACTATCAACATAGTGTATGCTAATATTTAGCATGAAGCCTACTATCACTCAACATAGTGTATGCTAAAGTGTTAGCATGGAGCCTACTATCACTCAACATAGTGTATGCTAAAGTGTTAGCATGGAGCCTACTATCACTCAACATAGTGTATGCTAATATTTAGCATGACGTCTACTATCACTCAACATAGTGTACGCTAATATTTAGCATGAAGCCTACTATCACTCAACATAGTGTACGCTAATATTTAGCATGAAGCCTACTATCACTCAACATAGTGTACGCTAATATTTAGCATGAAGCCTACTATCACTCAACATAGTGTATGCTAAAGTGTTAGCATGCAGCCTAATATCACAGCATGGAGCACCACATCAAACAATCTACCGGGCAAACATGGATGATTTTGGTGTCTGCCTTCTCATCACTTAACATGACCAATGGGACAATCTCCCAAACACTTGGTGTATTCCTTTGAGGCAGTCTCAATAAGGAGCTGTGTCTGCTCTGTTTAACCAAGATCTGTTTCAGCTTGGCCTCTGATTCTGCTGGACTGCTATGGGACTGTTGCTTTGTTTTTGAGTGTTCATGTGGTGAATTTTGACTTTACCTTCTATGTGATTTTGATTGGGGTTTTTTTTTGCCTGTGTACATCGCTATAGTTTCTCTGCAACTCTTATGAAGTCTGTCATGATGCTGCTTTCTTGGCCAGGTCTCTCTTTAATTCTCAATGGAACTATTGGGTTAAATCAATTAAAAAGATGAGCTAAGATGACTAAAAGAGACATGGAGGCATCAAGATCTAATATCTGGAAGTTATCTCTCTCTATCTGTTTGTTTCCTTCTCTCTCCGTCTCTATCCACCCACACACAAGAAACACACATTTATCCACACTTAATAATAGAGCAAACAATAATTTTAACTGGGCTATTATGCCTTGAACAGAATATTCCCCTTATTCAACTTCAGTCTCTCTCTCTTTTACTGCCATCCAGTGGCGGGACGCTGTTACCAAAGACCAGGAGAGCCTCTCAAAAAGAAGAGCCTTTTTGAATATACATGTGATTATATGAAAGCCGGGCTGTTTTTCTTTCAATTCATATTATTTTGTATGGATTACATATGTAATGTCCACCCTTGACTACAAATTAAAATGGAGCTTTAACAGACGTTCTGACAAAATTACAACTAGTGTGTTATCACCAGTAATTAGTCTAGTCTGGTTTGCTCTATTCTATTCTATTCTATTCTATTATTGTCCAGCCTAGTCAAGTCTAGTCTAGTCTAGTCAACTCTATTCTATTCTATTCTATTTTACTCTATTCTATTATATTCTAGTCAACTATATTCTATTCTATTCTAGTCTAGTCTAGCCTGCTCTATTCTATTCTATTCTATTCTATTCTATATCTATCAGAAACACTTCCCTCACCTGTCCAATCCTTAACGTCAAATTACATTTCTATTATTATTAACTTATTACTGTATTGTAATTCTATTCTATTCTATTTTAGTCCAGCCTGTCTAGTGTACTCTAGTCTACTCTAGGCTGCTCTATTCTAGTCCGGTCTATTCTAGTCTAGTCTGCTCTATTCTATTCTACTCTATTCTATTCTATATCTAAAAGGAACACTTCCTTCTGCCTGTCCAATCCTTAACATCAAATTACATTTCTATTATTTCTATTAAGTTCTAACTCTATTCTATTCCATGCTATTCTATTCTATACACTGACAGTATATTTTATTTCACCCTTTTCCATTCTTCTTGATTCTCCATATTTTACAGTTCTTTTGCCATCTCCAACCATATCCAACTCTTGTTTTGTTCAGTTTTTTTTTACTCTGACTCTGCTGCTGCAACAATGCAGTTTCCCCACAGGGATCATTAAACTTTCATCTCTGCTGTCTGGAGTCCATCACAGCCACAGTCTCTCCCTGTACAGCAGTCAGGACACTTCCAGCTCCGTCCTGCAGATGGCAGCAGCGTAAAGGGAAACTCCCCCCCGCACTACTGTGATCATTCTCCCCATCCCCATCCCCATCAGCTTAATAGTGTAGTGAAGCCCAGCTCAGACAGCCATTAATAACTTGAGCAAAGTCCTCTCTCCACCTCATCCTCAAGTCTCACTTGACACGGCTGGCCTCACTTGAACTTTTGACCGGCCTGTAATTTGCAATGTAAGCTATCCAATTTACAACACCTTCACAAGGGCGCATGCTAACTATTATTCATTACTGCAGTGCAGGCTTCGGAGAGTGCGCGTGTGTGAGAGAGTGTGTGTGTGTGTGTGTGTGTGTGTGTGTGATGCTGCAGACGATAAGGTAACACCATAGGAAGACAGGAAGGTCTACGTGCACACACACATATGAACACTAAAGTGAAGACTAGTCATGGACACGTATACATGTTTTCACACACCCACCCACACACACACATACTTTTCTTGGGTGTTTATTCTTGCAATGAATTCTCTTACTTTCCCTCGAGGTAGCGAAAGCACAGTCCAACACACAAACACACACATGCCCATACATTCATACACTTACTAAAAAAAAAACCCTGACTGATGCTGAGCAATGGGGATATCAGTGCTGAAGACCTTGGCTATAACAGAGTATGATGTTTCCAGTCACTTCAATGAATCAACAAGCACCTGAACTCTTGCCCCCCCCCCCCCCCCCCCCCCCCACCTCCCACCTCCAGTTCCTTCTTGGTAAAAGAAAAAAACCCGCATCATCCCAAAACTGCTCTGGTGGTTTTTTCGGGGGGTTTTGAGCAATTCCATCACAAACCACAGAAGAATTAGCCCGCTCCGCTGAGTGGACACCGAGCATTCGTCAGCAAACTCGGCCCGGCAAGATGGGACTCGATGGCAGCCAACATTTCCACTAATGGGAAACAATTACACACTCAGTGGCTTCTTCAGTGACTTCTGATGAGAGTCATTCACTGAGGAAATGGCCACGTAATCATGTGTGTGTAATGCGCTAATGCTGCTTATTGCTCAGTGAGTCAGGCTCATGCAGGAGGCCCCAGTCAGAGTTTGAGATGACTCTTTAGCCGCCGTGGGAGTTGGAGACCGAGAGGGCACACACACACACACACACACACACACGCACACACACACATGCACACACACGCACACACACACACACACACAGAATATGTTATTCCCATGATGGCTCATATTCCATTATGGTTCATACCCATTTGGACTACATTGATATTATGGTCATTTGGATGTTAAAGCTCAAACGGATCCAGTCAAAAATCGGTCTTTAATTTCTTCTTCATGGGGATCTTGGTTTCTAGCTTTGGTCCACAAAAATTGATTGAACTGTCTTAAAATGAGGAATTACATATGTGAAATGGTGTTATTGTGGCTTTTAGTTAGGCTACATCTCCCTGTATACCTGGGAATACACATTTTTTGTGCACACTGATAAAAATCCATGTTTGGAAATGTATGACTTCCCCAGTAATTTGGTTCAAGAAGTCATGGTGTATGTTTCTATTTCAGCGTATCTCTGCTGTCAGGTCAAAATCTTATCATCCCAATGTTCATGTTTTGTCTTTTTCACATGCTCATTCATATGTTGAGTAGGTTTTGGGCCCTTGCACTTGGTTAAACACATTCTATAAACTCAAACACACATGAGCCACCTTTTCTTAACTCCATAAAAATGCAGCTTTTGGAGAAAAGGGGTTTTCACGCGACGACAGTGACACGCTGCAGACTTCCCACTAATTGACACCGGAGTGACGATTACAAATGACTTCCCTCCAATGAGTCCGGCTAATGAATCTAGACTATAACTGGTTACCTTGTAAAACATCCGAAGACATCAAATCTGACGAGACGGTGTGGAAATGAAACTCAAATGATGATCAAACGCCGATGTACATGAAGTCTTCACAAGTTGTCAGAAATGCCAGAAAGGAGGGGAGACAACAAGTGTAATGCCATGTAATCCTGAGGGAAATTAATCACTGCTGCTGATTACAGATTCCTCTCCATGGCTATGTTTTTTTTTTTTCTCGTGAGCTTAAATCTGAAAACAACTCATCTTCATGTTGAATTCTCATAGATAAACTAATCTTCTCTTGTCAATCACAAACCTTCTGGCTTCTTGATCCGCCCATGAGAATTGAGGCCGGACTGGTTTGTTTGTACAAATATCCTCATTTAGTCTCCGTTATGCAACATTTCCTACTTTGCATGATGATTACTGAGCCTGCATATATCATGTTGGCTACGCATACAAAGCTGATGCAAATAGTAAGCAATAGTGTCACTTTCTATTGCGTACATGGGCTGGGATTCAAGCCTATACTGCAGTGTCTGAAGTGGCTGTCTAAAGAGTTATGGATTGATTCTTCTGTCCAGGCCAATGTCTGGTGTAATGATCCAAGCCTAGGTGAACTTTACTCAGTTTCACTAAAAACGTTAATTTCACAAAAATAGTTATGGATGTAAATGCATTCTTTCTATTTTTCCATTTGTAATGTTAGGGTGTTATTATTCTAAACTAAAACTAAAACTAAGATGAAAACCATGTTAAAAAATGAAATTTAAATTAAAAACGAGTCAAACTGAACTAGAACTATCTAATTAAATTAAATAAAAAATATACGTCAAATGTTTTTACTTTTCATCCTTTTGTTTATATGCAGGGGGAAAAAAAAGAATGAATTTTGGGTGGATAATTTTGATGTGGTCCCAACTTTAGGTTAGTTGAGGATGTATTGGAAAATGTATGTAATGTGTTTGTATTACTTGAAAACATCTACAGAATACCTGTTGTGAACTTCTATCATGATACCGTTAAAAACAAAACTGAAAATACTAAAACTAGCACTGCCGAAACGAAATAAAAACTAAACTAAAACTAAAAAAACATAATCATAATAATGATAATAATAACTAAAGTAAAAACTACCAGAGCCACACTGATAAAACTAAACTGAAATTGAACTGAAAAATGAAACCCATATGAAAATAAAAAACTAATGAAAAATCCAAACACCATAACAACCCTGCAAACCCACAAATGATGTTTGGAAACTTACAGCTTGCAAATAGACAGTGACAGACAGATACTTTGCATTCTGTTGTGGCCAAATGCAGAATTGATACTTCATAGGTAACGAGCACAACCTCTCGGAAAGTGCCCATTAATAATGAACAACGACAAAAAGACAACAGGGAGGTGGAGAGTGCTAATTGAATTTTTATCAGTCAGCATGTCGGACGATGTGTCATCTCAGTCTGTCTGTTGTGTTGTATGACATGAAGACGGCCTGCAGACTGAAATGTCAACTGACACAGACGCAATCAGTTGCAATCTATGCCTCAAAATCTTCATTTTTGCATTGTTTATAGCATTATGTCATGAAAACATCCCCATCTGATCAAAATATTACTGATAATCCTATAAATAAAACACACTTATTAACCAGAATAAACTTGGAAACAAGCATGTGCATGATTAATGAAATAAAACTTTAAACTCAACCAGTTTTTTGAGTTGATATATCTTACTTTTCCCACAGCAGCTGCCTTGAACTTCAGCATTGTTACTGTGTGCTGGGTGTGTGCAGACATGTTAATATTGATTTAGTAGTCCGCCATTGTGTAAAAAGTCCATGGCTTTGAAATGCTCTGAGGTGTTAAGATAGTCGTTTTTGCTTTTTGGTTGTCTTCCTTGGCCTACTTCAGCGTTATCTATTCAAAAAGCCATTTTGTTTTGACAATAACAAATGCCTCCAAGTTTTTGCGGCCCTGCCATCTAAGAATTGGAAATAAATTATTCTCTGAAAGAAGAATTCATCTTCTTTCTCTGGTATTGTATTGGAAAGATAGGAGTACTCAGAGGCGTGAAAGCAGGCCTGTAGCGCTATCAGCCATCGTGGGGCCTTTTGTACGGATCCATATGACTTAACTGTCGCCTTTGTCCCGCTCAAAAAGAGACAATTTAGCACTCAATGCCGGCTTTCACTTGTTTGCTTTTGAGCCTGGGATTCATTACAGCGAAGTTCTCAGAAACTCGCGCTCGCTCAATGAGCTGCTTGCAGGGACGATACACGTGCAGGGGCGTCCCGGTCTGAGGCGCGTACCATGTGCCCGTAACCGTGGGTCAGAACCCGCCCTGGCACCTTCATCGTCACCCCCCTGTCTCTTCCCCCTTCCCTGTCTCTGTCTCATCCCTCTGCCCAATAAAGCAGACAGGCCATGAAAATAATCTTTACATAGAATCAAACACGCAAATGCAGCCTCACAGTCATTGATGCTTTTTAGTCCCAAGGACCTCGCAGGCCATTACCTCCTCCTCTGTTCAATCAGCAATCACCGAATCCTTCCTGCTGCGATCATATGAAAGGAAATGACCAAAGCCTATTCATAAACAAGGTCATAATTGCAGAGGTGCGCTCATTATTTCCAAGGAAAACATGCAACACAGACTAAAATCACTACAGAATGAGTGAAACGTCTTCCTCGGCTGTGACTGTAATTAGTCGACTTAAGCGACAAATCATCAGTCCCAAACTTATCTTTTCCAAACTTTGCCCATCTCTGCAACATGTGGCCGGGACGGTTTATCATGCTGAAGGTTTATCTAAGTGTGGGGGAGAGCTGCTATGCTGCAGGGAGAGATTGCCTTTACTTGCGCGGCACCGACGGAGCAAAACAATGCGCCGCATGATAAAAAATTGCTTCATAACTCTCGCATTGTGTGTCTGGCATCATTATGAGGCACAATAGCCTCTGGAGGGGCCCCGGCTTTTATTGGCGTGCCTCTTGCAGCGGCAAAGTCTCATCCATTAAACAAATCAGAGTGTTATGTATTAGATTAGCTGTACAGCAGGCACTGGGGAAGGCCTCGCAGAACACATGGAGCCCTCCTCTCCTTGCCTCTCATAATCCTCTGGAATAAATGATCTAATTGATGGCATTAGGGTGATACTGTCAGAAGGTGCCTCTTAAAGCGAAATGTATAATGAAAATACACCACGTCGCTAAATTGCATTTTTGGTATTAAAAATGATAAACGGCAGCCATTTGGGGCGCATTTAGACGGAAGCCTCTCCTCGTAGCGTGCTGCCAGATCTCATTTTTCCATATTTCTTAATCAATTTGCGTTGTCAGTGATATTAAAAGCTCATCGCGGCTGAGGAATATTTAATAAAGCGTCGATGTGATAGGATGCCAATGTCACACAGAGAGTCAGGAAACTAGTTGGTGGCAGCTTGGAGCCCCCCGCCCCCCTCTCGCTCTCTCTCTCTCTTCCCCCCCCCCGCTGTGTCTCTCTGTGCCCACGACCTCCGAGGTGACGAATGCACCGCCCCCCTCTGGTGAAGGGTCAATACTGCAGCAAGAGGTCCGAGAAGAAGCGCCCCTCACACTTGGGTGCATTATTCATTCTGCAGCCGAGCTGAAAACAACAGACGCTTTTTTGACTTTCAGCGAAGCGAAAACTGCCTGCGTCCCGTCTTTCTCAAAAACTCAGGGAAGTTCAGCTCACTGTTCCGAGATCAGTTGGGACAGAAAAGGTAGCAGGGTGTCTTTTCTGTCCCAACTGAGTGTCCCCCCCATAGAAAAAGAAGGATGTTTCATGGTCTTTAGTAGATTGTAACTTTGATGTAGTGGGAAGTAAAAAAGGAAGGTAAACTATCACCTCCAGTCAGTTATTATCATGTCAGGCTATAACAAGCACCAATATGAACAAAAATCAATTACACTTTCAGAAAAGCATAAATTTATGCTTTTGTCCCTTACAACACCCCATATTCATAGAACCTGCATCCAATAGATACTACTTGCTATGATTTATGCTATAAGTTTCCCTCATCATGATGTATATCAGCCTAAAAAGGTTGCTAAACTCCATTCTCTAAATAAAAAGTTAAGTAAATTGAGTTTAGGTTGCTTTACCCTCCACTACATCCCTGGGTGTATACAGTATGACCTGCAAAAGTTTGTGCTAAAGTGTAAAAGTTTTCATGTAAAAGTTTGGAATCATTGTGCCAAGCAGGATACTTGGGATGAAACCGATAAATACAAAGTACTTGACTTTTTGTCTCTCTTTCTCTTTGTGTGTGTGTGTGTGTGTGTGTGGACAGTCGGTGTGCATGGTTTCGGGCCAGATGTTCGGACATACTGTCGCTCCAGGAGGCGTTCACCCTGCTCCTAAGGTGCGAAAGAAGGTGACGGCTGGTTCAGGAAGGAATAACCTTTTGTCTCATTCGTTTCCTATCATCCTAGTTACTCTCCTATCAGTGCAAAGTCACTGCGTTCCAACTGTTACAAATAGCTGTTCAAGCACAATAATAATACACTCAAAACATATTTATTATTTATTTTATTTTTTTTGTCATTTCCACAGAGCGACCCGAGGGAAATGATAGACTACATTGCGGTGGATATGGACAGATAAGCAATATTGCCTTCAGTAGTAATGCACACTGATAACTGTGACAAAAAAACAACACGGATAACTTTGCTTGAGCTGCTTCATGAAAAAATAAGAATCTCTTTGGTTATAATAGTTGTCAAAATGTCTTCTCTTTATTGTCTGAGCATGTCATTCATGTATCATGGTGTTGTAATATGAAGCAGCTTTAAAAAAGAGGAATAAACATGCTATAACATGTAGCCTATAGGGTAGGGGTTCTCAAAGTTGTCCTTAAGGGAGTTCTGGGGGTCTATGAGGGGGTTCCGGGGGTCTTTGAGGGGGTTCTGGGGGTCTTTGAAAGGGTTCCAGGGGTCTTTAAGGGGGTTCCGGGGGTCCTTGAGGGGGTTCTAGGGGTCATTGAAAGGGTTCCACGGGTCTTTGAAAGGATTCTAGGGGTCCTTGAGGGGGGGTTCTGGGGGTCTTTGAGGGGGTTCTGGGGGTTCTTGAGCGGGTTCCAGGGATCATTGAAAGGGTTCCAGGGGTCTTTGAGGGGGTTCTGGGGGTCCTTGAGCAGGTTCCATGGATCATTGAAAGGGTTCCAGGGGTCATTAAGTGGGTTCTGGGGGTCCTTGAGCAGGTTGAAAGGGTTCCAGGGGGTCTGTGAGGGGTTCCACGGGTCTTTAAGTGGGTTCTGGGGGTCCTTGAGGGGGTTCCAGAGGTCATTGAAAGGGTTCCAGGGGGTCTGTGAGGGGTTCCAGGGGTCTTTAAGTGGGTTCTGGGGGTCCTTGAGGGGGTTCCAGAGGTCACTGAAAGGGTTCCAGGGGTCTATGAGGGGGTTCCAGGGGTTCACCACAAAAAATAATAATAATTTCACTATAATTTAATTAACTAGAAATTGGAGAATGCATCAGAATGACTATTCTAATCCAAGGTTTCACTCTCGCCACTATTATCTCCCCATGTACAGTGTAGACACTTCTACAATTCAATACTAAATCAACAACTGAAATCTTCCCTTATGAGTTCCTGAGACTACATCTTACCAAATGGAGGGGGCAGTAAAATAAAAAAAAAAGCTGTTTTATGGTATATTCATCTCTATTTTATTCATTATAACGTACTTAGTATAAATCTTTTTAGCAGCATTTATCTCTATTGTGTTGAGTGTGACAGGTGCAACGGAGCCGACGAAACAAATTCAGGGGGATTTTGGCAACTTGTGTCAACCAATGGCGACGCTTATAGAGTTATGAAGGGCGGGGCTCGGGGTGATCGTCGGGCACCTGGGCCAATCAGAGCCCTGTGGGTGGAGCCCGGTGGGAGGGGGTGTGTCTGAGGAATGCGAGTCTCCAGCTGCATACTGTATCCAAGTCGGGGAGTAATGGCATGAGCACTGCTTTATACTATTAAGACAAGCTTTATACTGCGCGCTTTGGAAACTAATATCCGACTATCTCTGCTTCAACTTCAGTCACAAATTAGGCCAGAAGGCGCTGAGGGGCGAGGCGGGGGACAGTCGGACTAATTGTAAACTTAACCCAAAAAAAAAAAAACAGCAAAAGTCCCAAACTGAGAGGCTGAAGAAGCTTTAAGAGCAGACGTTTCATCTTTTACGGCTATTTCAAGGAGGGATCCGCCGCTGGACATGTGAATTTAAAAGGAGTTACTTGCCAAGCACAAGAAAAATGAAGCGAACGACTGTCCTGTGCTGCTTCGGCTTTCTCCTGACTTGCGTCTTGTTTGGGTCGAGCTCTTCACAAGCAGGTGAGTGAACGGCATCCGAGTAGAACGTCTGTCCGGGCGGTGCGCAATTTTGCGTATCCACGGACCTGGTCTGTGCGCACGGAGCGCAGTGGCACAACTATCCATCTTGCACGCTTTTCCATTTCATTTTTATTTTATTGAATCATTCGTAACAAGGCTATACTGGACCTGGACACATCCAGTCCGCACCTTCTGCTGCCTTTTTTTCCTGCAATAATCCATGAATCTCAGTGTCGGAGGATCTTCAAAAGCAATAACAGCCTTAACATTCTCTGAAGAAAATAAGGTGCGATGTATAGCTCTATAGCACTCTGATAATAAATCACAGTTAGAGGGGAAGGTAATAACATATTGGTGGTTGTATCAATATATCTAATCTAGAATTTATTTTGCGACGAGCTGGCTGAATCCAAGCGAGTGAGTTGCCCTGTTTTCTTCATGCACAGAGCGGCACTGTTGAATTTGGAGAGAATAGAGGGCATTGAATGTCCATCACACGTGTCCTTTAGACGCGGAGAGAGAGAGAGAGAGAGGGAGAGAGAGAGAGAGAGACAGTGGACAAGGAGAGACGGCCCTGCTATTTACTTTGCTCCTGTCTTCCCTCATACGGATGGATATCCATGACAGTCTGGCCGTTTCAAAAGTTCCTTCTTGGCGTTTTTGTCCCTTTCAGACTTATTTATAACGAAAATAATGATGGTCGTTGTGATGATAATATGCAGACTGTAGTTATTTATTGATTGATTAAACATTGCGCTTTGTATCGCTTTGTTAGTGGGACAGTACGCTTGCATACGATAGACCTGGGCTTCTCCAACGTTTTCATTCCAGGAACCCCTTTATAATAAGATTTAGTTCCATATGTGAAGATTTTTGCTGTTGTTTATTTAGTATTGAATTGTTTAACGGTCTACAGCTGTAAATGGAGAGATAATAGAGGAGTGAAACCTAAGAACAGTCAATCGTATACATTCTCTAATCTGGATAAAGTCAATTAAAATACAGTGAAATTAAACTATTCCTCATTTTGCTGTGGAGCCTTCTGGAACCTCCTCATGGACCTCCTGTGCGTCCCCCGACCGCAGTTTGAGAACCAGAGGTATAGCGCATAAGATCCCCACATTGTCATAGCGGCAGTACCGTTGGTCTAATGCAGTGGCGCTCTTTACGCACGGGGACACCTATAGGTGCGAGAGAGAGGTGTGTGTGTGTGTGTGTGTGTGTGTGTGTGAGAGAGAGAGAGAGAGAGAGAGAGAGAGAGAGAGAGAGAGAGAGAGAGAGCCGACAGACAGAGAAAGAGAGGTAGGCAGGTGGCTGCGGGTTGCAAATGACAAATGTTCTCCAAATGGACAAGGGCAGAAACCATCATCATCATCATCATCATCATCATCATGCATAAACACCTATGAGATGAGGCTACACCGGAGTGAATTCTCCTGTTTTCAGCCAAAGATTTGCCCACAGATTGACACACTTAACAAATATCGCTCGTTTCAGCCACTCAGTGCGTCATGTTTCTCCGCTGTTAGGTGACGGCCCTTGCGCACAGTGTCCTCCTCTATAACCAAGGCTTCTGAGCACCAATGCTTTCCTTCATGTGGTTGTTCGATCGGGGCAGTAGCCTATAAAACCCGTAAAATAATGCATACACTGCAAAAATACCCCCATCTACTCTGGTAGAGTATTGAATCTTAAAATGTTTCTTGAAACAAGTGCAGGAAATACAGTATTCCATTCCAAATCAACTTGTTTCAAGAATTTTTTTGGATCAGTTGTCATTTTCTCGATACTAGTGGAGTGATCTGCCTTCGTATGCCTTGTTTTTAATCCCTGAAATAAATGAAACTGCATTGGAAACAAGTGGAATTATCTCAAGCCAATTTAGCAGAATCTCTCACAAGAAAAAAAAAAAAAGATTGAACGGCTGAATATGAGACGAATTGGGGTGTTAAACTGGACACATATGCTTTTTAAATTTGATCCTTTATTTTAACCACGAGATGCACACTGTGTAGCGCACTCGCCCGCCACCAATACCCATCGGCTGGTTTAATAAGAGCCGGAACGTCCAGTATAGTGCCTCAAGGGGGGCAAAACGGTGATTGAATTAGAGGGTTAAACAAAGACACGGTGGAGAGGAGAGAGACAGAGACCGGGATGTGCGCTTTCGACAACTTTACGCACAGAAAATCTCCATGCACTGCGAAAATGTCCATTTTAACAGCTCATTTAGGCTAGTATTAAATTCAGTCTTAAAACACATGAAATATAATAGGGTGAGATTCCACTTGTTTCCAATGCAGTTTCACTTGTTAAAGGAATTTTGTGTCAGAATAAGGCAGATAGTACTAAGAAAATTGCACGTGATCCAAGGAAATTATTGAAACGAGTTGCATTGGAAACGTGAGATTTTTCAATAAAAAAACATATTTATAGACTCAATAGACTAGACTTGTTGAGGGGAATATTTTTTGCAGCTCTAGGAATGGGCAAGCATGTGTAAAATGGAAATAGCCAAAGAGGAAACTTTTTAAAAATGATATCAGAATAACTATAAAAATGATCTCAACTATGATTCTCGTTCCCACTACAGCACGCACATGAGTTTCAGCAGCCTGTCTTGATGCATCTCTCCGAAATGGAGAGTCCAGACACAGACAGAGGCAACTCACTTTCACAGAGAGAGACTGATAGCATCTCCTCCCCTTGTAGGCTATAGAGCTCCACGCTGTGAGATGTGAATTCAAATCAGAATATTGTGGCATTTGGAAGTTCACGGCGGGCGAGAGAGAGAGAGAGCGAGAGAGAGAGAGAGAGAGACGGCAGAGGAAGAGCAGATAATACAAATATCAGTGTGTTAATCGGCTTAAACGCGGATTAAGTCCCGTCTGTGAGAAGGAGACAGAAAAGGCAGAGACGGAAACCGTACGTGCGCGCATGTGTGTGTGTGTGTGTGTGTGTGTGTGTGTGTGTGTGTGTGTGTGTGAATGCATATGTATGTGCATAAGCATGTGCGAAGTGAGCATGCACCTGTGTGTGTGTGTGTGTGTGTGTGTGTGTGTGTGTGCGTTTTTCATGTTATGTATCATGTCTCACCCTGGCCACATGCACATATAAGAAAACCCACACACACAAACACACTAAAAAAGAATTGTGACTCAACTGTCTCACACATATGCCAAAGCTGGAAACAGACACACACACACACACACACACACACATTTCTACAATTGTCTCCGTATAAAACGCTCCACAGTACAAGGGTGCATCTCCCTTGATGTGTCATCCATGCCTCGAGGCTCCACAATAAAATGGCAAAATATATATATCACCGCTGTCGGCGGGGGAAACCTTGTATCTCCACACTGTTCCACACTTTTCAGGAACTAAGAAAAAAGCAGCCTTGTTTTTAGCTTGACCGCCATGCATGTCCATCACCCAAGTTGGAGTTAGGAGGTTTTCCACATGACTGAGCTACCTGTCTGCAGAGCGCTGACCTGTGCCACAGTCTCCCTCCACTGCACTGTGTGCTGTGTTTGACTGCAGCTAGACTGGAAGGCTGGAGGACGGAGTTGGGAAATGCCCACCGCTGCCGAGTTTGAGACTAAAACTCAAAAACTCTATCGGTGCTTTTGAATATTCATGTGTTTTGTGCGCAGGAGTAAAGTCAAGTCGTCTGTGCAACTGTATATGTGTGTGTGTGTTAAGGTCCTCTTTCACCAAGTGATGCTGCGGTAAATAAAAATGTGAGTAAACTATGAACAGCAGTCGGTAAAGAACCACCAAAAAAAACAACTGTTAATTTTTAAGAGAAAAGCATTCATTTATGCCTTTTCTTCTCATTAAAAGTCTCTATCTTCATATAGCTTACATTAGTTTGACACTACTTACTATGAATTTAGGTCTTCTGCCAGCCTAGAAAGGTGAATAAACTCTATTCTGAATATAAAAAGGCGGGTAAAGGTGAGTTTAGGTGGCTTTTTCACTTTTACCTCCTCTACCCGCTGCTTCTACAGGAGTGAAGTTGCCAGTACAGTGCCAGTGTGCAGCTGGATGTGTGAGTTCATAGTACATCCAAATGTTTACAAGGGGCTGAGTGAAGCAGCGAGAGGCTCAGCTACAGCCGAGAGAGAGGGCGAGAGCGATGAGGGATTATTATTTTTGCACTCTCGCCACACTGAAGAACAGCACTTCTTGTACACCATTCTTCCATTTTTTTTTTTGTGTTAAATCCGAGGCAGAAAGAAAAGAATGGTGTCACATTTACCGGCCCACACAGCTCCACTTCTGCACAAAGCCCTCTTACAGTCATATCTCCGCCTGTTAAAGGAGCTTTGACCCCCCCCCCCCCCCCTCCTGTCTCTGCCGTTTTATTGGAAGAATAGCGGCCTTTGATTCTGTTTGCGATCCCCTTCCACTGGTTGGTAAAAGGAGTGTGAAACTCTCTCCAGACTCTGTTTTCCTCTGTCTTCTGGGTGAGGAGATGAAGAGCGCATCCCCATTTGCCGCCAAAACCTCCAGTCTTGCTTTTATAAAGGCCAAAATTCTGGTGACAGTGGAGCAATGACTGATGACTGACAAGATATTATTATATGGTCAATGTTAGGGATGGGACGATATATCGCAATTCAATATATCGCGATACAAAAATGTGACGATACGTATTGTGGGGCAGAAAAATGAATTGTGACATTAGCTCCATGTTATTCTGCTGTAGTAATCACAAATGAGACAGCTTGACCATCACAGTTTCACAAGCTCTACATCCAAATTATATTATTTACACTTTGTAATGACATTTTGAAATTGTTGTTTACATTCTAGCAAGCCGATGCCATCGCTAGAAAGATCTGTGGCTCAGAAATAAACAGAATTCTGCACAGTCAGACTTTGTTGTCACTGAACTTTTATTTATTACATCGTATCGTGGTTGCAGTGAATCATGAATCCCATATCGGGTATTGTCCCATCCCTCGTCAATGTGATAAATTATAAGACGTAGGTCACCAAACTATCAGCTTAGAGGGAACATTGGTTCTGAATGCTCCAATGATAGGATTTTTCTAGATATGGCCTCTCTCCAAATAGATTTTTGTTTGATCTGTCCTCTCCATGATAATAATAAAAGCTAAAAGATTTGGTATCTCGAGTGCCTGCACCTTGCCTTACCCAACCGACCCTCATAGGCAAAGAGCGCAGTGAGCAACAGCCGCCACAGCGCTGCAGAGGGACTTCTGTGCTGCAGAAATAGGAAGCATTTCTAACCCTTTTTATTGTTTTTCCTCTCTGGGGATTTCACCCCTCCGCCAAGTAAAGAATAACAGGCCTTGTTCCTGTATAATCTGGACTGCGGTTTTATATCGAGAGCGGTGGAAACCCTTAACTGTGAGTCGACTTGCAGTCAACTCAACTTCTCAGCAAATGAACAACTGGCATCAATAATAAGCGGTGCCCACAATGCATCCCACGCGTCCCTGATGAAAAATCACTATAATATCCCTATAGGGACTTGTAGCTTTGCTTCTGTATTTGTATCACAGCCTTTTAAAATGTATTTCAAGATTATACCACCATAGGTCTTTTTTCATAGTGATGTTATGAAGGCATTATTTTTTCCAAAGATACAGCTGGAGTCAGTGTTTTCCAGTTCTGATTTGTGGATGGGCTCATAACTGAGATGGTCCACAGTCTGCAGAAATGACTGGATGATAATCCTATGCGACCTTTACAAGCACCGCACCGACATTTATCACCCGCAGTCATATATGCGGCCGTACATGCGCATGTGTTTTGCCATGTGTCATTGTCACCCAGACTATTAAAATGTCCTTTTTTGCGTAGGGAGTCATGATTGGATTTGGAGCGGCACCCATGTCCGCGCGGGCTTAATTTGGACAGCCGTTCCTCACTTGTGTGTATGTGGAATGCAAATGATGTGGCAAAGTCGGGTTTATGAAACAATTAGGTGGCTGCGGATTTGATATGGTTTGTGGAAATGGAATGCTGTTTGTCTCTCTCTCTGTGTGGTTTGTCTCCGTTGCTTTCGCTAAATTGAGTAAGCTTGATGTTGCGGTGTGTGTGTGTGTGTGTGCGTGTGTGTGTGTGAGAGAGAGATCCATACACAGAACTACTGATAGCCACTGTGCAAGGAAGGGCCTTGAATACACAGCGACCCAGATCCTTCGTTAACAAGGCAGTGCAGCACAAACTCACATATGCACACACACACACACACACGCAAGCAATGCTGTCTGAAATCTTTTTGGAGGGGGGAATATACCACAGCCACTGTTTGCCGAAGACAGATTGGGGATTGAGCTTGGGTGGTGGTGAAATCAATCCGCCATGTTTTAATTAGGTTGGCGAATGTGTGTTAAGGGCCGCAGAGAGAGGAGCTTGCAGCGTGGAAAAGAAGAAAAAAAAACGAAAATCCTCCGGGCTTCCTCTCCCATCCTGCCTCTTTGAGCGTGTTGTAATGGGATAGAGACACAAACAACACTCCACAGTATGAAAAGAGGCCAAATGATGCAATGTCATGCACAGTGCAGAGTACTGTCAATCAGTCAGGCGATCCTTCTTTCTTTCTCTCTCTCTCTCTCTCTCTCTCTTGCACACACATACATACACACACACACACACACACATACACACACACACTGTCTTTACCCTCCCTAACAAAGCATCACTATAATATTCCTACAATATTGCTTTTAGTATGTAGGTGGTACTCAATAGTGAGTTTATAGTGACATTTATGGTATTTTTTTTATCTTATGGTATCACTAAATATTCCTATAATATTACTATAGGGACTTATAGTGAATTGTGTTTCTATATGAATGCTCACCTTGGCTTATGGCACAAAGACTGCCACATCAAATCCTGTGTATTGGTAAATATGGCTTTATCATGCTTTATGTTATTTTTTTTATCTCCTGTGGCATCAGTATAATATTCCTATAATATTACTTTAGGGCAGGGGTCTCAAACTCAATTTACCTGGGGGCCGCTGGAGGCAGAGTCTGGGTGAGGCTGGGCCGCATCAGGTATTCCACAAGAAAAGCTTTGTTAAAAAAATTCCAATCTTCTCAAATGTCTTTATTTTTATTTTTTAACACAAAATAAGATTTAAACGTCTTTATTAACAGTTCTTTAACCTCAATGGGTTCTTCTGAATATGAATTGTCCTGAACATGAATGGAACATTGAAGAACATGAACTGTTCTTCTGAACATGGCTTCTCTTGCCTACTCCTTGCTGCTAGAGACCTGGCAGTAGTCATAGAAACAAAAAAAACAAATGACATCATATAGAAATATATGTAGTGTTCATCGTGTGAGGCAATGCAAATAGCGCGATGCAAATAAAAAATAATGACCCACAAATAACGGTGCGACCCTATAATTGGTCCGGTTTACCGGGGACTGTTATCGCTGACGGACAGGTGTCGCTATGTGACTGCAGACTACATTAGGCTACATTGAGTTCCTTACTTTTCTTTTATCCCGCCGCGTACGCATCACTTTGATTTATTTTGTCAGAGAGAGACATATATACGTATAATGTCCCGCTGGGCAGCAACTTAAAAAACTTTTTTTTGGAAGTGTTGTGAACGCAGCGCGCTGGGACGAATGTCCGCGTGTGCCCAATAGAAACGAGGCAGCCAGCCAGGCACGGAAGAAAACTCTCCATGGCAACGCTGCTGTAACTTTCACTCATTGAGAAATGTTTCTCTGCTTGCATCAAGCCCGGTCGATGTCCCACCCCCGAGAGCCATATATCCCACCGTGATTGGTAGGTTCGTTCAGCTCCGCACACAATACTGTAAAGTGCCATCCATATAAAACTCGCGGGCCGCACTAACATTAAACTTTCATATTAAGGTGGGGGCCACAAAATATCGTCTCGCGGGCCGCAATTGGCCCGCGGGCCGCGAGTTTGAGACCCATGCTTTAGGGGCATATGGTGTGTTTGTGGAGCTCAATAGTGAGTTAAAGTGGCGTCATTGTACATTATGTTTTTTTTTATATATATCTTCAATGGTATCACTATAATATTCCTATAGGGACTTATAGTTTTGCTGTGATAGTTGTACAGTATCCCTTTAAAATGCATTTAGTCTGTCAGTGCAGGCAAGGGCCAACACACACACACACACACACACACACACACTCACTCACACTGTCTTCACCCCAGGCCATCATTCTGAAGTACAAGGCGGACGTGCGCGACCTGGGTGCTTGAAAGCCTCACTCCGGCGCTCGGCAAACAATACAGATGTCAGGAGTCTAAACGCATCATGTATGTCTGTCAGTTCGCCGGATCCCCTTTGTTGTCTGCCGCCGCTCCTCCTCGCAGTACGGGCCGTCTGTCCTCCTCGTCCTCCTCCGCACTCCGAAAAGGCTGGAGGAGACTGTCAAGGCAGCGGGCCTTTTGACAAGCCCGTTTTGAGGGTTTAAAACTGACAAGGGGGCTGGGAGATATTGTGTGTGTGTGTGTATGGGTCTATGGTTGGAGGGGTGGAGGGTGATTGACAGCCTAACTGAGCTCCAGAGTCTCTCCCTCTCTTTCTCTCTCCCTCTCTCTCTCTCTCTCTGACTGCAGCAGTGTGTACTTGTTCTTCTTCCTCCTCCCACCCTCTGCCTTCATCTCTGGCTTTGTAAGCCCCCACATAATGCCAGAGAATTAAAATGACAATGGAAATTACGGCTAATCTTTGTTAAGACACACTCATTACCGCCACATTTTAGAATGAAAGTCTGACGATAAGAGTTTGTCTGCCTTGTTTTCTTTTTTTTTTTCTCCTCCATTATTTCCCTCTGAAGCGACGGCCTGACAAGGCGGAGTGATTTGTTTTATTCTCGCTTTTTTTTGTGTTTTTTTTTGTATTATTTCTCTATTCCCGCTCGCAGTTGGTAATGGTGGCGAACATATAAAAGGATGATAATAGGCTGACAACTTGGCCATGAAAGCGCGGCTCCACCTTCAAACGAGCTTTTCATGGGTTTTTGCATGTGGGTGTGTGAAGGGCTGATTTCTCTCTGCTCCATCCCTCCCTCCCTCTCCCTCTCTCTCTCTCTTTCCTCTTTTAGTAATCCCCCTTTAAAATATTCATAGCTAATCTGCATTTACAATGTAATTACAGACAGGCTTTGAGTGATATTGGAGACGGCCGCCGGAACACATGCTTCGCGCGTAATCTCGATTTGGCGATTTGCGCGCCTGAATAAATACAAAACACGCTCGGGACGCGATACGGTGGGTTAAGGTGTAAAGCTGTGCGTTAATGCGTCGAGACAAACAAAAGTAAGGATTTCGCTTTTTACTTCGCACCCTTCGGTACGCCTATAGCAGGGATTCCCAGCGTTTTTTTTCTTGTTTTGTCTCAGAAAGAAAAGAAAAATATTGTCGGATATTTAATTCAGACTGGCGTAACTGTCTATACTGCAGGTAGGGAGAACAGTGAAGAAAGGGAAGCCTATGATCTTTTCTGGACCACCCCACCCCACCCCCTCAAGGACCTCAAGCGGGGCCCCCGGACCTCACTTTGGGCACCACTGGCCTATAGTTGCTGATGGAGTGGGGGGTGTTCTGCTTTGCTATTCTTGCAGGTAGATTTTTCATCGGTGTTGGAGGAGGGAGAGAGGGTTGGGGAGTGAGAGAGGGAGGGGGGTGGGGGGTGGGGTGGGGGGCGTCCTTTTAAATGAAGCACTTGGCGTTTGTGACCTGTAATAAATGAGTTTGCAGTCAGTCGTGGCAGCTGTAAGGAGACATCTGGGAGCGAGGGACTGTAATAGAGAGAGAGAGATTCAGATTTTACTGGGAAACAGTGTATCTATAGAGGGATGACAAATGGCTGGACAAAAGGTGCCATCCCTTACAGAAAAAAACCTACTGTAATCCTATAATAGATTTTAGAAGGATGCTATACAAACATCACAGTAAAACATTAAAAGACATAAACATGCAGCAGCCACAGGAAATCTTATAGTAATGCCATTGGAGATAGAAAATAACATAAAGTCACTATGAAGTCACTCTCAAGTACCACAAACACACATAAGTCCCTATAGGAATATTTTTGGATCATTACAGTGATACCATAGGAGAACAAAATACCATAAAGGACAATAAGGTCACTATGAACTCACTACTGAGTAGCACAAACACGTAATAAGTCCCTATTGGAATATTAGGCAAATATTATAGTGATTTTTCATTAGGGATGTAGCGGAGCAGAAACGAAGCGCTGTGATAAAAAAAGAGGTAATAGACGGAGCCAGAGAGGCTGAGCCAATGAAAATGAGCAAGAAAGGAAGGAGTAAAAATAACATTCAATATTGATCCGCTAACTGTCACCCGGTGATACATCTGCCACGAACCCCGCGTCTCCCTGTGCCAGCGTTGGTTCCCAGCAAGCATGGAAGTAACATTACTGCTCTCATTTCTGTAACTGAGTAGCTTTTTGTGCATATGTTTTGACTGAAATATAACACTTCAGCTTATCTTAAATTGCATCCATTACAGAGAACACAATTTGTCTCCGTAAGCACTGAAATAGAAACTGGCCAATTAAAAAAATGCATCTTCATCAATCAAGCACAAGCATGTGGATGTAACCTTAACTAACTGATCCATGATAGCAGCTTAGTTGAAGTGGCATTAAGTAATCTATGACTTCTATTGACCGATATCGTCAGTAGGAATTGCAACAACATTGACTGTCATTTTCCCCATCCCCTTCAATTACGGTGGCCTGTAATTGGCAAAATCAATAAAGCCACATTTTCACAAATAGAGACGAGTAAGCTAGCTAATTAAAGCAGAGCTTCTACAGAAACTCTAATGAAGAACCCGTACAAAAAAGTCATGTGAAAACCCACATGTGAATTCAAAGCACATGTGCTTTTTGTTGGTTTTCATATGTGAACATGTGGATTTTCCCATTTCCCATGTGAAAATGACATTTTCGCCTGTGAATTATGCCTTTACATGTGAAATTAAGTGACAAAAAATGTTAACGTGGAAAAAACCCTTGACCTATGAAGTGAAATTTTCACATCTGAAGTAAAAACTGTCACGTGATGACAGAACACAACTTGAGAAAAACATTTTCACATATGAAAACTAATATATCTCCCCCAACATGTGTCCAAAAAGCACATGTGCTTTTAATTCACATGTGGGTTTTCAAATTTTTTTTAATACATTTTAGACACGTTTTTGACACCAGCAATTTTGCTTAAATGAAAGTAATATTTCAGCAAAGTAACAGTCCCTCTGATTGAGAGGACATACTCTCCCCACCCCTGGTTCCCAGCCTGCACTAGAGCGCCTGTCGCCTCCGCCAGTGTAAAGCAGCAGTCACCTTGCAGCAGAGCAGAAATAGCGCAGCACTCTTTCCCCGGGTGTGAAGCTACATAAAGCACAGGATGAGAGGAGAGGGAAAGGCAATTGACCTTGGCTGGTTTTGCGGGCTGGCTATATAGCTGCCCGGGTGGATGCTATAGTTCTGCAGCTTTGCCGGGGGAAGGGAGGGGGGGGGGGAGAAGGGAAGGGGCAATGCTGAGTATGACAGTCTTTGTTCACTGTGTGGAAAAGCAGTGAGCAAGTCGTCTTTTGGGGGGGGGGGGGGGGGGGGGCGGGGGTTAGAGATGCAACGGCGATTGAAGGTCAGGTTGTTTTGTGATTCATTTGCATCGAAGATCATCACAGCGAAGCAAAAATCCAGCAAAAATGCATAAATAACGATCATGATTACCTGGAATCACTGGAGTAGAACGTTCTTGCTTTGGCGAGAGTTGATTGGAATGGAATTTGTTTTGTTTTGCGTGGAAATAAACACTGAATATGACATTTTAGAATCATAAACTGTGCGTTGCCCTGTCCCCACTTCACATATACAGTACAGTACAGTAGAGATCAGGGCTTTACATGTGCAGCCATCCTCAGTTTCAATGTTCAAGCTAATCCTTAAGGTCAATAGCGGACAATGTCAAGCATTCTTTAGAGTAAACCACTGAGGGACATACTGTATATCGCTCCGTAATTGTAGTTACAGTACATGCACTGTAAGGAGTGTGTGTGGTGTGTGGTGGTCAAGGGGTGTGTGTGTGTGTGTGTGTGACTGGATGGGTGGGTGTTGGGTGGATACCGGGCGCGAGAGGAGCCGACAAAGGGCGAGCCAGGTCCAAAGTCAACCCTGCCATTTCCCTCTCCCCGCTGCGCTTGGCCGTTTACCTGAGACAGGGGTGCTTTATCTCAGCCGGCCACACACACACACACACACACACACAGACATACACGTACACAATCGGCGCACATGTAAACAGACAGGGGCGGTGGGAGGGGGGGGGGGGGGGCACACTGTGTTTCATGCTGTTTTCGCAGCCCCCTCCCTTTGTTCCAAAGCCTCTCTCCCACAGAGAGACATTATCCCCCCATGGCAAGGTGAAAGGGGTGCTGATGTAAGATTATTTGTAGCAGCCAGAGTGAGACCGACAAAAAAAAAAAAGGGAGGGGGGTGGGGGGGTTGAAATGGAGGGAAAAATTCTCCTAATTTTAGCTGGAGAAGGGCAGGCAGGCAGGCAAGCGGAGAGCCAGGTACATGGGAGGGGAGGTGTCTTTTGGCGGCGATGGGACATGGGTGAGCGTCTCAGGAGTCTTGGGCAAAGTGGCCGCTATCACAGGAGCTGGACGGATGATTAATCAGTGGCGGCCCAGAGGGGGAGCTGGAGCTCTGACAGGGACACTTCATTCTGCACAGGACACACACACACACACACACACACACACACACACACACCTGCTGACAGCCTCACCCGTAGCCTCTCCTCTCCTCTTTCTTTTCACTTCTTGCGGCTTATCTCGTCTCCTCCTGCTCGTCCTCCTTTTCCCTCCTCATCTCTTCTTTCTGCATCTCCCCTCTTCTCCTCCCTTCTCCTCTCCTCATCTATCCTCTTCCCATTTCCTACCCTCTCCGCCTCATTCCTCTTCTCCTCATCTCATTTCCTTTCTCTTTTCCTCTCTTTGTTTCCCTCCTCTCCTCTCCTACCACCTCCTCTCTTCTCCTCTCCTCCTCCTCCTCTCCTCTCCTCAGAGATGTGTTTGCTTCTGTAAACCTCTTGATTAGAATCAGGAGAGCGTCTCTCTGGTGACCTGACAGCTGACTCCAGAGTCTGTACAAGCCGAAGTTTGTACCGGTTGTAGAGGAGAACAGAGAGAGAGTGAGAGAGAGAGGAAGATAAGGTGAGAGGGAGAACTAGAGGCTATACTTCACCCTAACCGCCCCTCCCTCCTCCCCTCCACCCCTCCCTCCATCCCTGCCTTTCCGCCCCCCTCTCTCCTCTGGGCTGGCGCTGAGTGATTGATGGATTCGGGTTTGACATGGCCCGGTTCACCCGAGGGCGTCAGCAAGGACACTGGCGAGATTCAGCCAGATGCTAGGGAGAGGCGGAGAGGGAAAGTAAAAGACAAAGAAAGGAAGGAGGGAACGCTCAACGCCGTTGACCATCACGCCTTGGCAGGGTTGCCGGTGTGAGTAAGCGTTTCCTCAAACGGTCCACCTGTTCGTAGTTTTCCATTGCATCACCCCACGGCGGTCTCGGTGAGCAGACAAGAGGTTGTAATTAAATAACACATGACTGTAATCAAATGCCAGCTACAGGCAATGAGTTTTGGTTTCCATAACGAGTGCAATATGTAGAGGAATTTGTCTCGATGGCGTTGGGGCAGAGAGATATTGGCAGCTTACAAAGATTTGCAGCAAGTTGACGCTGCTGGGTGAAAACTTTTCAGGACCAAACAAAATTAGCCTTGATTTTAGCTGGACGACGATGCATTTTTTAGCTCATGACGGGGGTTTTGAAAGGTTTTCATAAGGCTAAGGGTGGTAGAATTTTCTCAATCCATAGAGCACAACAACAGCAACATACTGACACACAGTACAGGGACAACACATGAAACAGATGATAGACTATACTGTCCATATTATGTTGCATTGATTGGAAATAAACAAGGCAACAGTAAGCATCATTTGTGTCATCACCCGCAAATGATGCAGTACCCGTAATATGTCACCTTGCTTTATAATTGTACTTTCCCTTTTGGCCAATCAGTGTAATTTTGAAAACACAGCGGTGAGGTACATAATTTCCCCAGGTTTTGCCAATATCCAATCAGTGGTGTCTGAGAGATCTGTGATGTGATGGACAGATGGGTGAATGAACAGAAGGATGCAATGCCCCCCCCCCCCACCCCCCTCCCTTTCATTGTGGCAGCCACCATGATGATACTGGGAGTAAAGCCTATCACTTTGACATTCCAGTATACCAATCTGTTGACCTTCCTCATCTTCACCAGTGTCAAGCGAAATCAAACTATAACTATTACTTATTTATTGATACACACAAGGCAACGTCTGATCAGAAACATAACCAAGCCCAGTATTTGTGTGTGTGCCTGCGGGTGCATGTGTATGTATGTGCATGCCATGTGCGTATGTTTCTGCCTGTGTGTGTGTGTGTGTGTGTGTGCAGAGTTGAACTGAGTGGAGGCTGTGTGTTGCGCTCCCCTCCAGGGGGGTCCCGGTCCTCCCAGTAAGCAAACACCCACTTGACGAGGAGCCAGGCGAAGGGGAACAAGGCCCGCAGTGTCTGCCTGCTCCGAGCGCTTTGTCCTGGACGAGGCTCCGGCGGTGGCTCCCGGCTCCCAGCCCCACGTGACGGGCCTGGAGATGAGGGGCGCGCTTGTCTCGTGAGCATTGTCCTCGCGGGGAGGGGCCCTCTCCGGGCTACAACAAGACAGATCTGGGAAAAATAGATCTGAATATGGTTTCAGATTACAGTACAATAAATCAACAACACCTCAAGTCTTGTTCAAGCATTGAAAAAGTGTTTTCCCAAGGTTCCAATTAGTTCTGGGTTGAGTTTTCCCAAAAGTATCCCATGACATGCAACATCTTTGTTTCATTACTATCCAACAGAGATGATGGTCTTAACCCTAATATGCATTTGGTCATGTTGAGCTTGTATACCCACATTTACTTGATTTCTTGTGTAAGTGGTTCAGCAAGGACTGAGACTGCCAAAACATCTCACGTTAGAACCAAATAAAATACACAACACAGTGGGGTGGATTGAGTCACAGATCAGCATGTGGCAGAGTATGTTAGATACAGGGGTTGGGGTTGGACAAAATAACAGTAATGAGATATTGGACCTTTTTTCAAGAAGGAAAACCTCCAGTTTTTTGAGGGATGAGGGAAGTGGAAATCTACTTCCCATAAAGGTTTAATGATGTTCTGGTCTGCTAATAGTGGAGTTCATGGAAGGAGTTTGACTTCATCTTGGTGTTTTTGAAGAGTGTTTGCACACTAGTTTGCTCCTGGTCCTGTAAAATGGCCTCATTTTCCTTGGCCGTTATAGGACCATCTAGAGACCTTATCATCAGACCTAATGACTCCCAGTAGGCCTAGATGGCAGCAACAGTTGGCAACAGACACTGCGGGTTGAGGGCTTCCTTTGGCTTTCTCCAAATATACACCTGTATGGAAAAAGAGTGAAAGATGATACATCAGACAATATTACTTTTTCCCATTGCTCAGGGGTCCAGCTTTTGTGCTCCTTACACATATCCCTTATATGTCTTTGTGTGTTGGCCTTGGATACAAGAGGTTTTTATATGGCAGCTGTATATATATGAGCTTTGTGAAGCTCACCACATACACATAGGTTTTTGCTGAGACTGCGTCACACAGATGTGGAATCAATTCTGTGGTACATTTTAAGGCCATAGTTTTGTGGTATTTAGGAACTATCCTGTTAAGTGTCCATCTATCGTGTCCAAGGCCGGACTGTCCGTCTGGCAGTTCTCGCAAATGGGCCGGTCCACTTTTGGGCAGGTGGGCTGGGGGGAGAAAATTCTTATTTGGTATACTTGTTTTTCCCGCGCTGTGTTTGCTCATTTTACCCCTTCTAAAGCCTTAAAATGAGCTGGACCTGTGGGCTAGTCCAACTTCATAGGTGGGACGGGGGATATCATTGATTGACAGCAGTGTGATATTATGACAGGTATGGGTTGATAGCGTGGTTCCCCCTCCCGAAGTTGGAGCGGCCATGGTGTAGGTCAACGATGGGTAAAAGTGGAACTTAATCAAAAAACAAGCTAACAGCATGAAGGATAGTTTTGGCACAGTCGTTAAAAGGGACCAACCGACAGCGAAAAAACGTAAAGGTGGGTCGGAAAAAATACGCGAGAAGAAACAAAAAAAATGCTACAAGCTAGTGCAGCAAGGTGCCGCAAACTTACAGTTAGGCCTATGTTGAGACCGAAATCGGCCCACGAAAGCAGCAGCAGTACCTCAGCCCAACGGAAGCCCAAAGCCCGACGTTTGAAGGGGCCACGGTCACGGTCACGGTCACGGACGCGGAGCGGGCACGGAAGAGTGATGCAGGTGAGGTCACTCAGCCTGCTGCTGTCCGTGTTGATTATTTCAAACTCCCTAGTCAGGATTCTACTGTATTCTATGTGCTGGTGGAGGCCGCCGTGCCACGCTGTTCAGGTCGCTGCACCTGTTACTTGCGGGTGCGTGATTGTTGTGAGCATTGTGTGTTTTGCTTTTGATGACCCTCGAGTATTTGGCAGCATACCAAATGTACTATATGTTCTTTCTGATACTGAATGATAGCGTAGACATATCTCAGAATGTAGGCTGTAGTCCAGCAGTTTTCGTGGCTATTGCCTTTATTGAGCAGTTATTCTGTGAAATTACTTTCCTCATGTGCTGTTAAGGTGTCCTGGCTATTACCTGTTTATTGAATAGTTGTTATGACCAAACCCCTTGGCTTGCAAGGGTGTCAACCTGCACAAAACCAAAGAGGAAAATTAAATTTACACTGAGCTTGGGTGTTTCATTGGCAAATTTCAGATGGCTCCGCTTAGATTCAGCATCCCTATGTAGTGGACTGCATTCTGAATTTGACTTGACACTCTGTGGGTTTGCCAAGTTTGCACCTGATGCCATTTCTTCAATCAATTCAAATAAGAAACTGTCTACAAGAAGCCACTGCTTTTTATTTACAGGTAATCCTAGCTTTCATACTGATATGGACATATTCCCTCTCATATACTAGCATCTATCCAGCACATCTAACACCGTTTACAATTTATGTGTCAAGCAAACCTCTGATGTGAAGGGAAATGTTACGTCCACAGTTAAATTTAGTGCACTTTTAAGGTTATGTGTCACCAGTACAAACTGAATTTAAAGTCACCAGCGGGGGTCTTTAATGACTCACCTTTGTTATTGTGATTTAGTCAACCACTTCAAAGCTGAAGTCCCTTTTCATGTGGCGTTTCCATTATTTTGTCTGCCTCTTGTAAGTCTCTATTCAGTTTCTTGAGGCATGACGCAGCAAAATACAAAACTCCTTGAGGGATTTAGATGGCTGCAACCGTACCTGCCTGCCTTCAGTCTTGCCAGTAAATAGGCAGTTTCAACCTCTCAGCGCTGGCAATATCTCCCCATCTCTCTGTCTGGATGGTGATGAGTACATTGTGTGTGTCACCCAGCTGTCTCAGAGCTGTGTCTGGCTGTCTGAGCGGTAAACACAACAACAACGGGTATCTTCTGCCTCTCCTTCTCGCAGCCGCCTGCCTCATTTCGGGCCTTCGCTCTCCGTCTGGCTCGGCAGCGATGTGAAGTCAATAGGATGAATAAAACATACCTGAATCAGAGCCCTCTACCCAGGGAAATGTCAAGCTGTCAGTATAGCTTAATGGGAAAACACGGGGCCGGTCGCGGGGGTTGGACAGTTTAGTGCCCTGCACCTCCAAAAAAGCAGCCAGGTCATGTTTTTTTCTTTTCGTTTTCCATCAACAATTATTAAAAAAATCTACAAATCTGTCAGTTCAGACTGGCTCGCCATACTCTAAGTTGTGTCTTGTTAATGCACCCCACTCGTCTGCAAACCTTGCATTCGAGAGAGAGAGTGTGAAAGTATTGTTTCTGAATGAATATTGCAGGAGTGGTTTGCAGAGCTTTACAAACTCCACTGTGGTGTAGTGATCCAACATGTTGCAGAGAGACAATCTTGTAGCTCCGAAGGTAGAAAATTGCACTTTTTCTCGCTTGGTTAGAGGTTCAATTCCCACTGGGGCTTTGCCGAGTGAGAACGTATATGTACTCACGGTACTGTAAAGCGCTTTGTGTAAAAGCATCGACTAAATTGCATATGACGTGTATTTCATTGAACCGGTCTGTCGCTGTAAACCGCCATTTAACCTGCATTGCTACACACATTATACAACACTCATTTCAGCCTATGTTGATGGTAGCTAACCCCCTGCAGCTAATTATCTTTAAATTAGGGCTGAGGTCTAGGTTTAATTAGGCCTAGCCACGAGGAGGGTTGAAGCAAAGCACTAACTCCAGCCGCTGCAGCTGCCAAACCCCATCAGCCTAATGGAGACTCAAACACCGAGGGCCCTGGGGGGCCCGACAGGCTAGCCTGACTTCCTGCCGAATGCCAGCCAATTCGCACATACACACGGACGCACACACTACTATCCCAACGTGGACCAGATAATCAAGACATGATGGAGTAAAGTTGGAGTGAGTCAGTGTGTCTGTGTGTGTTGAATGTGTGTGTGGAAGAAAAGTTAGACTGTTTAAGTATTTTATCATTTACATAATCATTTAGGTGTAAAGTTTAACTCAGTCTGCTCAGTTTGGTGTCCGTCGCTATTAATAGAATTTCTGAGATGCCACTTATGTGGTGGATGACAAATATGGAGTCCAACTACCTGGCCAACCCTTTAGAGTCACCTTTCTTTGGCCTTCTGCAAGTCATTTCTAGCTCTTGAAAACTCCCGAATGCTTCTTTTTTTTTAATGGTTGACGGTTATCTTCAGGCTTGGCTTGATGCTGCACGTATCCCCCCTTATTCAGCATATTTGTAATATGGATTGCTCTGCTGGTTCTTTGTAGCCATCTGTTGTAAGGTACGCTGTCCGGCCCCTAAAAAAAAGTTTGGGATAAAAACAGGAGGCTGGAGCCAACCAGAGCCCAGATCTCACTCTTCCAAGCCAGTGCCCATTTCTTACCTTTATTCCCCAGCCATCCCTCCGCTGCAGTGGAAATCACAACTCAGCTTTTAACATTTTAAAAAGGCAAGTCTAGAATGTGGAATGTGTGCGTGTGTTTCCCTTGTGTCCACACGCCAAGACATCACCGCCATGCAAGATAGAGCCGCATATGTGTGTGTGTGTTGCTTGCATTGAATGATTTAACGCTATTGACAGTGTTTTCCATTATGTGGCACATGTGTGCATATGGTCCTTGTAAACTACTATTCTCACACACACAACACAGAGGGTTTTGTTTACACCACCATGCATATGCTTTATGACTGGACACGATGCCCACTTACACCCACACACACAGATTCCCGCGCACCGATGAACACACATGCACACACATCACATACAGGTAAGGTGTGATTTGGCTGCCTTCTAATCCCAAACCTTGGAATGGTTGCCAGAGAGGGAAGGCCAAAGGACGTATTAGCATTTCTCCACCTCTCCCCGCCCACCATCTGCCCCGTCATTTCCCTAACTGACTTAATTAGAACAGGCAACCTGACGAAGCACTCGTTAGGCCCCCCGTCCCGTCACGCCATCAGCAGGAGAGAGAGGGAGAGAACGAGAGAAAGTTCAGAGGTCAGAAATAGGTGGGAGAGGGAGGGAAGGCGGGGAAGAAAAGGAGGGAGGGCGGGAACGGCGGAGCTCGGTTCACCCTGAGGTAGGCCATGACCCAAAATGAGGTCCAGATACCACGCATACACATACAGGAGAGAGACAAGAGAGAAAGCATGAGAGGGGATAGAGACTGATGGAAAAAGTCTTCTGCCACCAATAGCATGACACTGACCAGCAGAGAGGAGGAGGAGAAGAAGAAGACTGACTGACAGCCAGCAACACCCTCCGCCAATCAGAGTGTTTCTGTAGTTATTGCATCAGTGTAGAATGCAGAGGCATTTTCCCCAGCGAGTGACCAGCATAACCTGGACTCAGTTAGCTCAGCTGCTATAGTGCGTTAGATAAGTATTTTGCTAGCTACCAAATAAAGAGAAATTCCTTACAGAAATGTAAGGACCAAAATGATCTGATATGAACTGCGTTAATATTGTAGAGATATCCAATTGAAAAAAATATCAAGACAGCAAAGGTAGGCTAGCTTTGCTGTGTGTGTAGACTAAACACTATCTAGCAAGCTGGTGTCAAAAAAAGGGGGAAAAAAAAGAAAATTAACTGGCTAACCCTAACCCTACGGACTCCTTAGCTAACATGCTATAGCACCTAAGCTAACTGAGGGGCTTTCCCAAAATTCATTCTTGTGTTCTGCGTGATGTATGAAGTCCTGTTTCCAGAACAAAAGAACGTTGAGGATGGAGATTGTGGAAGTTTACTTGCCAACTGAGGACGCATCGGATGGTGATCTGGCTGATGAGAACAAATGGGAAGCTCCAAGATTCATTGACAGCGCTATAGTCAAGAGGAGCCTAGAGAGCAGTTTGAAACAGCTGGGAAAATGAACACTTGTATGTCTTAATTGAAGGCGCGACATCAAGCACACAGCTTATCTCAAACGCTAAAGATGCGTTCTCTGTGCTCATGTTCATGAGAAGTTTGACCTCCATTAGAAAACTTGGGTTCTCTACAAGGACACAAGTATCGACTTGGCATTCTTGGATTTGATTAGTCTTGGGTGATTTTGCTTCTCCCTGGGTAAAATGCCATCGCTGCGCTCGTGATGACGTAATGACTACAGCAACGCTCTGACTGGGTGAAAGTGTCATTGGCTCAAGCATGTCAAAAACGTTGAGATGAGGCCACCGACAACTTGGTAAAATCAGGATGTGTGGAGGAGAAAGTAGAGGGGTGGAAAGAGGAGGAGGAGGGAAGGGGAGGGCAGAGGAGAGAGGTGCTCAGCAGGGCTGCCATGTGCTTCAGTGTGGAACAGTGGTGTTACAGCGGAAGTTACAGAACACTGATTCAATGGTCCGGACCTCACCAGGTCAGACCTACTGCCTCACACACACACACACACACACACACACACACACTTGTATTACGACACTTGTGAGGTACTTCACTGACTATATTCATTCCCAGACTCCTAACCTTAACCCTCTCCACTACATGCCTACCCTTAACCCTACCCTAACAACACCTAATGCAAATTCTAACCATAAAGGGATAGTTCACAATTTTTGACATCTATTCTATTCACCTGTGATGTTTTTGATCAGTAGATAACACTTTCACTTTAAGTTGATACTTACCAGGCAGAGTCACAGTTATAATGGACGTCAACAGGGTCAAACTTCATTCAGCTCCAAAAGCACTTAAGCGTACTTCACGGTGCACCTAAAGTAAACGTAATGCCACGGCAGTCTATCATGGCGGATGTGAGCAGTTATTTCATAATTTGGGAGACTCCATGTATCAGCTAGCCTACCAGCAAGTATCAGTCTGCCGCACACACAAACTTCTATAGAGAACATTGGCCCAGCAGAGATTTAGTGATTTAGTGATTCAAAATGATTAAAATATCCTGATTGCCATGGCATTATGTTCGTGAAAATCTACCGATGGACAACATCACAGGTAGATAGAAAATAAGAATAGATGTTAGAAAATCCGGAACTATCCCTTTAATCCTAAATCTAAGCCCTAACCCTAAAATAGCCTATTGAAGAAGTGAGGACTGACAAAATGTCCCCACTTTAGAGTAATGAATTTTTCCTAATTTTTCTATCCATGTGAGGACATTTGGCCACTTTAGTATAGAAATACAAGAACACACACACACACACACACACACACACACACACACACACACACACACCGACACCAAATACAGGATCCATCTGGTCCAAAGCAAAGCACAGTGAAATGTCAGAAAGAAACATTTTTTTTTGTTCTCTGCTGCAGCAGACTGACTGAAAGGCTTCTGAATCTGAAATAAACAAGCATTTAACACTATAATCCTAATAGGCCAATCAATCTGTCAAATCATAACAGTCCTCATCTAAAGTCCCCTTAAATCCATGGATGTGGCTGATTTTATGTAAACAAAATGTGTTCGAAATGAATTCAACCTTCTTTGACTCTTGGCATAGAGCGTCTTGCCACCGCTCTTCCCTTGCCCATCTGTTTACCTGTCCTTGGGATTTCAGACACAAACAGAGAGCAAATGGATAAATAAAGAGGTGGCTAGAAAAAAAACTGGCAGTGGGTGTGTTTGTTTTGCGGTGCATGTTGGCCGCCTCTCTCAGCTGACAGCCAGCCCGTCTCGGAGGATTGAGTGACGGAGAGGGGCAGCGGAACCGGCGAGGCGCTAATGGGTACGATGCTAATGAGCTCCATGCCAATAAACAAGCGCTCCCTTCCCCTCTCCTCACCTCCCATCCCTCTCTCTTGTTTGCTTAACATGCTTGCAGGTGGGATGGGGTGGATGCAGCCACATTGCCCCAAACCACAAAAGGAAGGAAAAAACATTACATTTACTCTCACTACTATAACTGAGTGGCTCTTTTGTGAACTCCTTTTTAGCATTTTTTATAAGGTCAGACAGTAACAGTCGCCAAACAAATATGGAAAAAGTCGCCAAACTTATATGGATAAAAGTCGTCGCGACCTGGCCAGTCCTCCTACCGACTCTTCGGCGCACCGCCTCCCGGAAAACAGCGTCCGTCCCCGGTGGTGAGAGCAGGTACGTCCCGCTGTTTAGTGAAGGTGATCTTGTGTCTTGTTTTATCGAGCAAGAACAAGCGATTTCGTTCAAAAGACTTCAACTCACAATGTCTTCGTAACTTTCCACTACATACGGCGGGTCAGGTTCTGTCTCACAGCACAATCTGACAGCTTCCAGAAGGTTTTAAAAGCGTGACGCTTAGCCGGCGAAGCCATTTTTACCGGTGGAGGACAACTAAACCCGGGGAAAATCAAACGTCTGTGTCACCAGCTAAATTTTCCAGTTCCGATTCATCGATGACAACTTGAAGTATATATAAAACAAAGCTGATAACTTGATTTTCAGTTTTTGGTACATTTTAAATGATTTAAAAATGACGGGCGCTCTTGGGCGCTATAGTGAAATATAGAACGGGTGCTCTCGGGCGCTATGGGGTCTAGAGATAACAATGTTTTGTAAAAAAGTAACTCTCTTGGTACATTTTTAATGAGCTTCCTCTGACTTTTACCCCAGTAGAATTTTACGCTAGTAATTTCACTGCTACTCTCTTTACACCCGTGGAAACAAAAATTGACACTATAGACTGTATAACCATCTCCCCCTCAACCCTTCGTGCTTGGAGACTCCCTCTTTCACTTTTTACCCTCTTTCTCTTTTACAACCTGTGATCTCTAACCCTCTTGTACCCCCTTCACCGCCCCGGAGAAATGTCACTGGGGCCCGCATCGTCCGTCAAACTGGCATCTCTGACAGAGCGCTCGGCTAAAAGGCCATGCTCCGATTGGCATGGGATCCCCTGGCTGTGCTGTGTCAGGCTGCTGCCTCCTCTCCTCTCCTCTCCTCTCTACATTATTAGCATCCTCCAGCACTGGAAGATATCGACTACCCGCCCCCCCCCCACCCCTATTTTTCTATCTCTCCCCCTTCCTCGGAGCCTGTTTGTTGCTTTCACCCTCTCAGAGGAGTTTGTTTCTGGATTGTGTTTTTGGTTGTGCTGGTGCTTAGAGCCATAGCAAATGAAAAAAAAAAGTCTATTCTTTTTCCCGTGCCCCCCTGTTGCCTTTTTTTTGGATGAGACGCCATAAAACTCAACCGCCGCAAAGTAAGCACAATCTGTTTTATTTATTTTAAGCGGATCGATCCGTGTAGTTTCAAAGAGAAATTTCTGTGCGGTGTAACTAACAATCAATGTGTTGATGAAGTGCGCCAGCCAGAATTCTTCTCGCAGTCGTCCGACAACACTATTAATTGCTCGTCTTACTTGATCCGGTGCCTGTAGCTAATCACAACTCAGTTTGATAGGAATGAGAAGCGACCAGGAGCTGTTTATACCGGGTAGTGGATAGCCTTAAGCCCATCTCTAGTGTTTTATGTCAGTGATTAATATTGATTACTCGCAGAAACCAATAAAGCTAAGTCCCTCTGCGACTCTGGATGCAGGTGAGGGCCACTTGTTTTCATTAGGACTCACTCCTTTTTAATTAACCGTAAACCACCTTATTTGGCCCCGTGCTAAATCAGATCCAGCCCGCGTCGTGGATTCCTCAGATAAGGGGGATTTTGAGTCTTTTAATACATTTTGTCACAAGTTTTGCGAATGCAGCTGGATCCGGCGTTTCTATTAGAGCGCAGCATATTAGGAATTCAAGCCTTGTTCTTGTTTCAAAAAATAAGCTTACAAAAAAAAAAAAGACGAAGGCAGCTTTGGCCGATTTCCAGCTGCCCTCTTTTTGAGTGTATTGACTCTTGTGTACGGGGAGATGGAGATGCGTTGGCTGTTTTTTAGGGCAAGCAGGGCAGGGCTGCTCCAGTGACATGGGCACTGATTGTGCTCAGTTCTGTCTCTTCCCTCATACATATGGAGCAGGGACGATGCTGCCGGCTAAAATTGGCACAGGCCACGGAGGGCGGCTCCGCGCGTGTGTATGTTTAATGTGTGAGCGCTTGTATGTGCGTCCATATACGCATGCATGTGTGTTAGCGCGTGTATGCCCATGTGTGTGTTTGTGCTCAATGCCATTTAGGAGGAAGTAGAACAAGTTTAGGAGCAGGAGAATCGCTCTTAAGAGTGCAGCCCGCGGGCTTTAAGAGCAACTGCGGAAGCAACTTGACCAGACTAACCGTCAAGCTATTTGTGGTCATGTCAGAAACTCCTGCACAGCACACCTCCCAGGCCTCTTTAGTCAAAATGTCTTTCAAGATTTGTGTGAGTTCCAGAGGGATCCAGCAGGAATGCTGTCTGAATGTTTAAGGACTCAAAAAGCCCTATTGGTCTTTTTTTCCTGAAAGAATCCACTCCTATTAGAATGTCAATTAGGGTGCTAAAATTCCTGAAGGAACTGTGCAAAAAGACAATTGATTCTCTTCGGATTCTCGAAGGATTGCACTGATTGAACTTCCTAAGAACTTTTTGACTAACTAAGGCTAAATGCCTTTATCCGATTTCGCGCATGCAATTGTACTTGGGATGTGGTTTGCCAAACTCATTGTGTAATTGTGCAATGTGTGCGGATGCAGAACTGACAAATTGGCGGGCAAAGAAGATGCTTTACCGGGCGTGTCCTCCTGATTTTGTCAGTGAATGTTCACCCGTGTCTCTGAGCTTAATTTGTTGATGCGTTGATTTGTTTGTGCATGTAATTGTGTGTGGGTGCATGGATTCATGTGTTGCGCCAATGCAGACGTAGGCATCTGTGCTAATCCATGCAGAAGAATAGTTTATGATTTTACATCTGTTTGCCGCATTATACAGTGTCTGTTTGCAGATTTACTGTATTGTGCGAATGTGTGTATGTATATGTGTGTGTTAGTGCATAATGTACTGTAGGTGAACCCTACATGCTGGGTGAATGTGCTCCATTTGCTACATATCATGCCCCGCAACCAAAAGCCACCCAGCATGACCCTGGCCAGGTGCAACAAGGGGCAGATGAGAAGGGAAAGGGAGGGCCAAACACTTTTTCTCTCTTTTACTCTCCATTCTATTTCTCGTTCTCTTGTGCACACACACACACACACACACACACACACACACACACACACACACACACACACACACACACACACACACAAACGCACACGAAGCACACATGTGCAGGGGCACACTCGGAGGCGAAAGCAAAACGTTCAACTTTGAAAGTTGGGCTCCTAATTAGCGGAATTAGCGGTAGATCAAAGAGGACAATTAAGGCGGGTGGGGGGTGTGTGTGTTTGTGGTAGCGAGGGCTCATTAGCATCACAACACACGGACATGGCCATGAAAAAGAGAGCGGCAGAAGGAGTCTCATTATGGAGCACCGCTGTGCTGACGCCGGGCCACATGCAGGCAGATTGGCCGTCAGGAGAGAGAGAACAACCCGCTCTGCCTAATAAACACGCACACACGAGCGTGGATATGCACACACACACCTAAGCAGGCATGGATGCACTAACACCTATGCGTATGGACACGCATACAGGAAATACGCACACACCCACATACACACACACAGATATACAGCTCATAATGTTTGCTGGCACAAAGGAAAACAAAAGCCAGTCCCTGCCTGCTCTCATCCAATTTCAGCTTAATTAAGAGGGGAATTAACTTTGATCTGCTGCACGGTAGTTGGGCTTCGGCAGCCCAGCCTGTAGAAAAGCCCAAACCCGTAAGTATTCTTCAACCTCACCCCCTAAGTCAGACCTAGCTTGTTTTCCATTCATGCCTCGCTGTTTGAAGTGAATACAGATAAGAGCTGGAAAGATTCTATTAGGACTACCTGAGCCTTCCTCGTTAGCCAGATCTAACGAACTGTAGGCGCTGTGTGGCAACGGACTGTGTGGCTCTCCACACTAATGGCATAAGCAGAACAAAAGATCAAAGGTTTCGAGACAGCCCTCTTTATTTTAGTGCTCCCAGTCACGGACTCTCCAGCTTTGGTCCGGTAATAGGGGTTAATGATGTGCTGAAGTGTATGCTGCAGAACAGGCTATACTAGGCTGTGTGGGTGTTATTTTGCCAGGCTTCGGTATGCTTTCAATGATAAAAAGGTTATAATAATAATCAGGATAATCAGAATCCTAATATATGCATGTAGGGCCGTGAGGATATATTTAGCAGACAGCACAGATTGATTGATATTGGGTTTAATGTCATGTTCACTGCCGCAGTATCTAATCTACAGAGAGCATCGGAGAACGCTTGTCTTTGCCTTTTTTAAAAACCATTCCTCATGAGAAAGACTTCTTACCATTATTTTTTTGTACACGCGGAAATATATCACAATATTTTGGCATGTCGTCACTTTCACCACCCGCGGCTCTCCCTGTGCAGTGAAAAAAAAAAGTGAAAATGAAAAAGTGAAAAGTTAAAATTTCTGCAGAGACAGGGTGAGGTAATTTGTTTCCAATGTTATTTCACGTTTCAGGAATTTTCTAAAAACAAGTGTCAATATTCTGAAAAAGGCAGATCACTCCGCTGGTAATAAGAAAATTCTTTTTAATTTAACTTTTATTTATCCAGTTAAAGTCGACTGAGCTCCATGCTCTCTTCCAGCAACACCCTGCTTCACATTTCACACAGTTGCACTCATTCACGCTGGGAGCCAATGATACTTGATTCAAGAAAATTCTTCAATTGAGTCGATTTGCATTGGAAATAAGTGAAAGTATCGCACCACATTGGCAGACTTTTTCACTTGCTACTCAATACTAGATGAAATCACTTGTTAAGATAGATCATTTTGCAGTTTGGTTTCTTCAAGCCGGTATACAATGGGATCTCTTTCTGCCGTTGAACTGAGCAGGCACTGCAGCCCGAGACAACATGGATCACCACTGTCTCTTTCCAGCTCTCTGCAGAGCTCTTCCACATCGTGTGCATCCACCAGACGAAAACCAGCAGAAAGCAACAGTAGCCCTCTGCTCTCTCTCCCTCTCCCTCCCTCCCTCTTTTCTTCCCCGTTGAGGTGTTGAAAAGCTTCCTCTTCCTCTCCCTACCTACCTCCATTTCCTCCCATCTCTGGGGAGCGCTGGATCTGTCCATCAGCGCAGCCCTCCAGGCCACAGGAGGGAGGGAGGGGCGACGGTGGGGGGGGGGGGCGGGATCTGACTGACAGTACTGATAATCACCGTAATGGGTGCGGGGCGAGGAGAGCGGGAGGTAACCAGCTGTCTCCTGGACCTAAACGCTACCCCCCACTCCCCCCCACCCCACCCCCACCACCGCTGACGCATCTCTACTGTTTAGGGAAGAGTAATGAGCGAGGGACGAAGAAGGAGAGAGGAAGGAGGAACAGGAAGGAACACTCGCGGAGCGCTGGCAAGACGTTCAGTCAGAGAGGGCGGATCTCATCCGTCTTTCCCCCGGTGTGACTGTCAGATATCGGCTCTGACGGAAGAACGCTCCGCGGCAGGCCGGCTGCAAAGTGAGAGGACCTGCTCAAACTTCCCTGGCATTCGTAAAGCTTCTTTCATGGGCATCAGTTGGGTCTGGCAAGGTGTGGGACGGGCTATACTTTATACTTACCTACAGTATGTGAGTCCAATTACATGATCCTGTGGTTTTTATCATTATAATGGAGAGCAAAGATCAAGCAAAGACTGCTAAAAATCTACGTAAACAGCAACATAAAGCACATCTCCTCTAAGCTGTGTGCTTCCAGTGACTGAGGTTTAATGATTAATCACATTGAAAAATTAATATATAGTCCCCAGAAATGCAGCCAATATCTAGGCCTAAGATGGTTTGGAAGACTTTGTGGCAATTGACATTAGATGCAAGGACTTTGCCATTTCTCAGGGTTTTTTTTCAGCAGTTTGCAGGTCCCTCTCCTCTCCCCCCTATAGAAAAATACATTTCAAAATCTCCTTAGGTCTCCATCAAGGTGCCGAGTGAAGGTTACCCACCTGCCTAGATACACCCGTGTGCCCCCACCCCATTACCATGTCAGACCTATTCATTTCTAATAAGTATACTCCGGCTAAGCACAGAGTGTGAACGCAATTCTTCCACAATTTAGACACCTCGGAGCCTGATGAGTGTCTGACACTTTCAGGACACAAAGAAAGTTGCTAATAACATTTTTTTTTTTTTTTTTTTTCAAGAAAGAAAGAAAAGCTTCCCCTTTCATGGGCTTAATGTCTTTTCATTTTACCCCTTTCTTCTCTTTATTCTACCTTTATCATTATTATTTTTCTGTCACTCTCCCTTTTTTCTCGGTGTCCTTCTGTCCTGTGGTTTCTCATTTTCCCTTCAATATCTGCTCATTACACTGAACAAATAGTATTTCCGGGCAGAGCATGTTGAATGTGGTGGTTATCTTTAAAAGGACAGCTGTGAAGGTACAGATAGGGCGGCGGAGAGCAACTAGCGTTTGCGTTGTACCCACGTTGGGGCTTTTAACTACAAGCAGAGCTAATTGTGCTTTGTCCCTGCCACTGCCGGGCCCTGATCAGCGCCTTTTTTTTAAAGTAAAAAAAAAAAAAAAAAAGTCTACTTAGGTGTTACAGTGTTTCTCCGACTGTTTGGACTGTTTGGACGTCTCTGTGTATGTTTTCTCCAGCAAACGGGGGGTACGTCTAATTGATTGACGTCCGATTTGACTTTGTTTTCTCATTGAAGTTAACTTGCCATGTTAGACTCTGATTTACTTCAAATCTATATGCTTTTTTCCCCTAGCTCCATAGATAGATAACTATCCTATTCCTTTTTCATTTTAGCAGTAGGGAAAGTAGGTTTACTATTAGTGATTGGTCTGCTACTGCTAAGTTAATACACTCGTTAGTGTAATTGGTAACATCTCTCTTCATGTAACTAGTTAACCTGTGCAGTGCCATGCATTAGTGTTGTGATCTCACCAGCAGTATGCAGGTAACTTCAGTTATATTTCAGAGTGAAAGTAAAAATTACATCTGCTGAGAGAAATTGTGATGGTTAAATGTTCTGTTTTCCAATTGTAATTGCATTGCATTACTTCAATTTGCAACAGAATGAAAATTTATTGTAATTTATACTTTTATACTGACACAATACCAAAATTTTAAGCAAAAATTTAACGAGACATGGAAAAGCACATTGTGGTGGAAGGTTATTTGTTGTTTTTCCTAGAGTATTGATCACTGTATTGGGATTATTATTACGTAACAAATGCACTTTTCTTCATTTTCTGATGCAAAATGGATTTCCTGTGAAGTGAAATGAGCCTGGGTTCACGGTGTTTGGTCATAAATATCAGTCTCCTTGACAACTGTCTCCTCCTTATTCCTTATAATACACAGCTCCTTACTATATCTTCAATTATATAGAGAAGTGCCTTATTGTTCCTGTGGCCAGAACAAGATCTGAATGAGCCTTCATGGCCTGTTTCTGCCATTTTCTCTTTCAGTCTCTTTGTCCCCGTCTCTCTCTCTCGCTCCGTTTCCCATTCATACGATGAATATCATATTCTCATATCACGGATTCATATTTATTCATTATGTCAGCGGGGGCCCTCGTGTCACCCCTTCCCATTCCACACATACGCAGTAACAAAAGTGAGGAAGACATCAAGGCAAATTTAATTGTAGCAGAGGAAATCACCAAATCAGGGATGCTGCTCATATTCACCGAGGAGGATGCTGTCAAGAGTTGTAGTGCTGATAGAGTTGTTTACCTCAAGACACGACAAGCATTTCTAAAGGTCAGTCTTAGCTGGAACACACGGGCCAAGCAGTGATGCGTCGGCTGGCTGTGTGGTACGTATCGCTGCTGTCATGTGAAAACCTCGTAAATCCACTTTTCCGGATTATCATGTTAACTTGAATTGATAGATTATTACCGCTATTTTCCTAGTTCCTAAAGAGTTTTGGAGATGGGAGGTTTTCACCTGACTGACAGAACCAAAAGCCGTTGACATGTTAAGGCCTTTATGTTATGCAGCCTATATGTTAGTAGGCTGTATGGGGCATTTAAAACATGGTCAAAGTGTATATATATATCAAAATATCAAAATAAATGCCTGCCCCTCGATTTCATTCTAATTTCACAATGTGAGCCTGACTGAGATTGAGTTTCACACCGCTCATCTATATGCTTATAGGCTCTTCAGCCTCAGCTATGATCGTCAAAGTTGCACTATCTGGATGAATGAGCGTCAGGTATTCAATGTTCTTGGATGATTTACTTGCAAAGATGGTGTGTGTGCCTCGAAAGAAGAGAGAGCGGGATATTGTGTTTGTTTGTGCAAGGGATGTCAAAGATAGCTTTTGATTACTTTTCACTGTCCCTTGGAAATCAAAGCCTACTTTATCCCTCCATTCCTCTTCTTCCCTGCCTGCCTGCTTCCTTCATATCATCTACACCCTGTTATTTCCTCGCAGCGTCGCCCACTTTCATTCCTACTCCCAACTTGTCCCTGTCTTTTTGAATTTAATTTGCATCCATTTAGAAATAGATGAGATGCCAGCTCTCGCTATCTGTTTTTTTATTTTCTAAGTGATGGGCAACTCTCATCCCCCGTTTCTCTTCTTTATCCAGTAGTGATTAGTCTAGCCAAATAGCTGGAATTAGCAATGTAAAAATCTGCTTATCCACTGCCAGCTGGAGCAGATGCTCAAATTAAGCATCAGCGCCAGATTTTCGACTGGCATGAAGCAAAGCTGGAAGGCCGGCGTCGAGGAGAGCAGAGGGATAGAAGAGAAGAGAAAACAAGTAAACAGGTTGAAAAGGGAGAGAGAGGGAGAATGTGCCTGTGAGAGGGAAACAAAGGGAAAGACGGAGTGAGAGAGAGAGAGAGAGAGAGAGGGGGAGAGAGCAAGCATGGGAATAAGAAATGGCAAATTCTTTAGTTTCAGCCAATTAGGCTGAGAAGCCACTGGTAATTAACTCTCGAGGGACCCAGCGGAATAGTCATGCACCTCGTTTACATAATGAGGATGAGAGGAGAGGCTCTTTTTCTCCCCTCTCTTTTTTCTCTCTCCCTGCTCTTCTCTCTTTCTCCTCCTTTGGCCTGTTGAACCAAGGGAGAACAGCGCTTCACTCTTTCGCTCATGGCCAATGTCACACAGTTCCTGCTGGCCGAATAGACCAGAACATGTATTGAATGGGATTCGACTTATGGAAATGACAGGGAGCAGGTTTTTTTTCTGATAGATTTGTTAGCTAAATGGTCATCAAAAACCGAAGATTGATTATCCACTGGCGCCGGCCCACATATGCTAGACTCGCCTCCGCACTGGACTTGTTTTCCTCTCCTCTCAGATCCACTGACAGCATAAAGCGGGCAGTTTGATCATGTAAATTTATGATAATCCCTCTGACTTTCTCCTGCTGCCCTTTGCCCCTCTGCAATACTTTTCATTTCCCCCCTTCCCAAGATATGGAGAGTGATGGACTCAGACTTAAGTCCGGAAGGCTTTTGCTTCGCTGAAAGGATTCGGAATAAGAAAGCGCACCGCCAAATGTTGAAGGGCAGACTTCTGAGATACTGTAGCGCAGGTTAAAGGGGCATTTCCCCTATAATACATCTGAATTCTTTCTTCTTCTTATCCTTTATTTAACCAGGGGAAGTTAACTGAGCTCCATCCTCTTTTCCAGCAACACCCTGCTTCACATTCATACAGTTGCACACGTTCACACTGGGAGCTGCCCAGTTCAGCCATTGCTGGCCACTGGAAGCTGCCCAGTACAACCACAGTCACTTCACTTTCCACACCCAGATTTTCCAAGACAGTCCAAAGATTCGAACCAACAACCTATTTTCACTACAGTCTTTCTTTCAGTTTATTTCATTTCCTAAAAATCCCAATTCAGTGGACTAGCATCATCAACTTGAAAACTTGATTTTCCCAGCCGTATCCCTCACTGACTGTAGTCTAGGGGCCATGCTGTTTGTTCATCATCAGAGATCTCATCGAGCTGTAATTAACACAACCAGGATTCAGTGTGTTCTGATGAGATCGCGGTAGAGAGCCGCTTCAAACTCATTCATTCTCAATAATTGTCGTTCCAAAGTAAAAAAAAAAAAAAAAAAACACACATGCTTGTTTCATTTGGTGTATGTCATGCACATAATATGACAGCTTCAACCAGACTCGGAAGTCGCACATGAGTTAAAAAACAGAAGAAAAAGTAGAACTACAAAGTCGACCCTGACCTGCGAGACGAGAAAAGTTTGCGACGTTATTTGAAGAGTTGTGGTCTTCATCAACTCCTGCACTGCTTCTTCTTCTTCTTCTTCTTTTTTCTTTTTTTCCTGCGCGAGGTTGAACGTAGCTCAGGGGTAGCGCGAGTGTAACGTAACAGGAAGAAATTCATTTCTCCAGGTTGTGTGTTTTCCCCTTTGCCGCCTTATGTTTTTTTTTCTTCTCCCCCCCTCCTTTGATGGCGGAGTTGGGATAAAAGCGTTAGGTTCACTTCCTCTTTTATTAAAGGAGGCTTAATTTAATTAGCTGGCACTGCGTGAGCCTGCTATCAGGCCCTTCTGTTCCCATACCCAAGGTTTCCGACGCTCCGAGGAAGAGAGGGGAAGGGAGAAAAAAAAAGAAAACTGTCTGGTGGTCTCCAAGGAGGAAGTGTCCTTTTAATCAGGCTTCTGCTAAGATCCCATTACCATCTCCTAGGAGAGAGGGAGGGCGATGGATAGACAGATGGACAGACGTAGAGGAAGACAGAAAATAGAGCCCAGAATATGCTGCACTCTGTACACCTAGGTCAGAGGCAAGCTAGGATGGCATAGTGTGGATAACGCAGGTCTCAAGTGTACATAAATAATAATGTAACACTGTTATTCAGGGCTGTAGTCTGGTCTCCACACCACTTTTCTGCCGTCTTGGACTTTGTCTTTGTCTCAGCCACTATTGGATGTAGACTCGACTTTTTTTCCTACCTATCTAAAACTATGGTGTGTTGGTGTATTTTCATGCCAGCACTGCACATAATTTAAGGGATTTCACCTGTAGAAACCTGCATATGTAATGGTCCTCCAACTTCTCACTGATTAATCAGTTCCAATGCATTGATTTTATGTTGAAGGGTATAGTGCAGAGCTTCTGCAGACAGATCACACATCTCTGTTCATCCTTAAGAAACTCCTTAAGCATTTTTTTTTACAGTTGGAATGACATGTTCACTGTTTATTGCCTATTTGAGTCTTGGGCTTGAATAGGACTCGATTTGCGCTGGTCTGGGAATTGACTCGGATTCAGCTACTACTGCTACTACTACTGCTACTGCTACTACTACTACTGCTACTACTACTTTTAATGATAATGATAATAGTGAGTAGTAGTAGTATACACATATTACCGGAGATGTAGAGAGCGCACATCCACCTAAACTCAGTTTACCCATCATCTCAGCATGATATGAATCTGTATGACATAAATTGTTAGTATACAGCATAATGCGTAGTATCAAACTGATGGAGTATATATGAATCTGGGGTCTCAAGGTAAAAAACAAACATAAATTAATGATTCCCTGCATAATTGATCTTTGTTCATATTGGTGGTTGTTTGCATCATGATGACCACCAACATAATTTACCCACCTTTTTATTTACCACTACATCACTGCATGGAATTAACACATTTGAATAAAAATTTTGGACAATAGTCTGTGGGGGGAAAAAGGAAAAACGAATCCTATTCCAACTCCAGTAGGGTGTCCTGTGTTTCTCATTGATTGGTGATAGCAGGAGCGAGGGTCCATGCTGTGGCGATGGGAATGGGTACCCTCATTCTGTCAGCGCATGGACAGTTATTAGAATACATGACCCCGTGACTGTCACTCTTAGCCCTTAAACTGGGGCAAAGTCATGAGTTTACATCATTGCGACTATGCAGAGACACTTGGCCTTCTTTTTACCACAGCGCTATCGCCACAGTGCTGTGGGCGTCAAGAGGCAAATTCAGGTCATTTTATTTTGTCTCCATCTTTGGTGCTCAGCGCTCACTGCTGTGGTGTTTCTGTACTGCTCTTCCAAGAGATCACCTCTCAATCAAACAGTGAGTCCAGTACTGTGACGACTTTCTCCTTGGATTTTCTGTTGATGAAGTTTGAGTTTCTCTTCTCTTTGTCTGTTCAGCCATGGTGGCTATCACTGCTCATGCTAACTACCCAGTTCTTCTTCTATGAATCTTGACAACTTGCCTGTAAATTTTCACCTCCTACAAGTGGACTTCCAAGTCGAAAGCAAGGCAAAGCAACATTTTAGTAGTTAAACACAAGTGGATTTCAATGGTGCGTGCATGGTATTTCAATACATCAACACAATGTCTAAGAGGACAAGACAAAGATGTCATATTTATTGTGGGAATACAAGAAAAGTTATGACAGTTTCAGTAGGAAGACAGAAAAGGTGAGTTTTAACATTGACACTAATGAGGAGTCTCCTATGGTTTCTTCTGTCTCACTCAATCTATCCTCTGTCTGTCCACATCTCTTTCTCTCTCTGTTAACTTTGAAAGGTGGAATTCACTGAGAATGAACACTGACTCGCGTATACATTCTCGCACATATGCCAAAGCTGGAAACAGTCCTGCTCAATTTTCATTTGGTGTAAGTTATTGAGAGTTAATGAGTTTAAATGTGTCCTCCAAGCGATGTCATTAGGGGACACTGAATCCTTGTTGTGTTAATTAAAACTCAATGGAATGATGATAGGAAAAAAAAAAAAAAATTGCCGGCCCAAAGCCTCATTGTGGGATACTGTTGGGAAAGTATGGTTTTCGAGTTAATTAGACATTTTATATACTTAGCCGAGAGAATAGATTGTGTTGAAAAATTCAAATCAATTCAAAGCGTTACAACCAAATATCTAATAAATGTAAGACTCTTGAGAAAACCTTTATGGTAGAATCAGCCACAGCCAAGAAATCATTACAGAGTTGTGTTACGGGTGAATTGCCCCTTTTACAAGTGGCTCATCACTATTGTTTGATGCTATAATAATAATGAAACAGAGAACTACCGAAAGTCATATGTATATATTCCCATCCCCTCAATTTGCTCCAATAAATCTGGCCCATCTGTGCTGCCCAGTCAACACTTCACTGAAGGATGATAACACTGCCAGTAACAGTAAGTCACCCCTCGCGTCTTCGTCTCCAGTGTTATTTAATGGGCCGCCGGATGCTTTATCTGTCCTAGTGAAACATGCATGGCGCCTAGTGCGATATGACAACTCCTCCCTCCACCCGCGGGACGCCGTGACACCGGCTAGAAACCTGTTTCTGGGTTTCACTGTGCACTCCCATTCCCTGAGCCCCTGTCAGCTCTGCAGCCCTTCATGTTCGCTTCTCCGGGGATCAGCATCAGCAGCGACTCACACTAAAGATAGGTTATAGTCAGTGACCAGGCTTACACGCACAGAGGATTCTGTTCTTAACCTGGTTACTTAAGTAACTTGGTTTTGGGTTGACGCATTTCAACATTAAAACTGGGTTAGAATAACCCAATAAGCTCATAGTCTGATTTTGAGGAACCTGGTTAAGATGCCTGGCTTACTCTCATCTTAAACAGGTTACTGTGGCATGGAACTATCTTACTGCTTTCACTTTTGATTTTCACCGCCTGTCAAACTCTTGCACAGCATTAATGATAGATCTTTATGTCAACAAAAATCATGTTGGCAAGCAGTACTTAGTGTGACTATTACTACTGGGATCGTCATTTCTTCTCCCTCTATTAGAAGCAGACTGCTATCGCTCAGTCAAAGCGGGAAGCTGGTGGCTGAAGCTTTTCGTATGTTTTTGCTGGTGGATACCACAAGAAGTCAAGAGTATTATGTTAATTGGTTTGTTCAAAGCAACAGGGAGACTCAATCACAGGGTATTAAAGGTTCATGTAAACAGCTTAACCCGAACGAGACCTTAACCAGAGCAAGGCCAGCAGCCGGGTTACTCCACGCATGTAAACATGGCCAGTGAGAAGATTCGGAAAGACAGGAGAGAGGTGTGGAAGACATCACGGAAAGTACCATTTAACAACAGAATGAGTCACTGATTAAGGCTAAAACCACATCTAACGCTACAATTCTGCCAATTTAAAGAAGTTTTCAGGTTGGAAACGAAACCACACACGAGTGCTTGATGGTCTTGACCCCCACTGAAGCCCTTATTTTAAGTTGACCTTGATGTTAGCGACTGTGGGCGAAGGTCTTGGGTTCAAGAGGAGAGGTGTTCTGTCTTTATCGGTCTAATGGGGTCGCTATCATGAGGGTAAAAGGTGGGCCACAGGAGGAATAGATAGCTGTATCTAATTGTAGATCCAAGAAGTCTACATTTGTGGGAAAAAGTTCCAGGCCAATTCATGGTTCGTCTGAAGAAACCTTGACAGCATACACACAAAATAAAATAGTTATCTACCAATCATGCTTATACTTTTTGTCTGCTCTGTCTGTCTCTTCAGTAACAGAGCTTAAAGTCTTTCTGTTGGTGTCTGGTGGAACATACAATTCTGTTGCCACGCTACATCACTGTCTGTCTTCTCTCAGGCGAGTTGACTTTTTCAGCCAAGGAGCGCCTCTATCCACTCTCCTTCGTATATCTCTCTCTCTCTGAGCTTTCAGACACCGCGGAGGCCTGAGGGCATCCTGTCAGATAGACGCCGCTGCAGCGTTTTGTCTCTCTGATGTCTTGCGAACGCTGAGCTCCACAGCAGGTGCTGGGTTTTTTTTTTGAGTCGAGATGACAAGGCTGATAGAATCAATTGCTTTTTTGGGGTTGTGTTTTTTTTTTTCTTTTCCGGCAGTCGGTTCAATGCCCTCATGCTGTTGTGTCTTGATACCTCTTCACTAAAGTTAACGGAGTTTGACCTTTTGCGGCAGTTGTTGGTGGCGGCGGCGCCAACTCGCCCGACGGTGAAAGATGCCCGTCTCGACTGTTGTTGTGAGTCACCGTAGCGGACACGGAGCATGTAGCTCCTTGAACGGCCGATGACGTCATATCTGAAAGAGGCTGCTGTACTGTAAATGTTCCTCCGTCTCAAGGCCACGGGTGTAAGTGTGTTTGCTGTTAAAGTTGCCATTTGCTACATGTAAAGGGCAGACAGCATGATGTAGACTCGACCCTTGAATGCACGCTGAGCCTTTTGATGCATCGCGGGGAGGCTTTGAGTCCCTAAAGAAGTGTATGGGATATTTTGTTTGCACTGGTAAAGACAAATCCCCCTCACAGTCAATCTCCATCATTTCATCCCGCAGAACCAACCAGAACCTCTATATTATCTCCCTCTCTCCATCTTTATGTCTCTCTCTAACCCACTATCTCTCTGCGTTACTCTTTTATTTTCCAACCTGCCTGAAATAACCCGTGTTGACTGCTGACTTTCAAGTCTCTATTCCAGGTAATTCCACCTGATATGGGTAAGTTGCATAATGCATTTACATTGCCATTTACAGCCTCTTGGCATTGCACCCACCACAGTTATGATAACATTCACCTAGAGGGCAATAACTCCTGTTAGGAGAGACGCTGCTGCAAAACCTCTATAGGGAACCATAAAGTGATTTGAGTTTGAGTGTGTGTGTTTCCAGCTTTGGCATATGTATGAGACGGTGTACATAAGTCAGAACTCTGCCTTTTTAAAATTTAAACATAGCACCGTGTATGTGTATGTCGTATGTTTATGGTGTGTGTGACCACATGCAACTTATGTGCAGCTGTGTGTGTTTGTATGTGCGTGGGTCTGTGTGTTTTAAGGGTCAATTTATCCCTCCCAGAACAGAGCATGTATGGAGTCAAATAAAGGGTTAATATTTATAGCCAGCTCATTCAGAGGAAGGTATTTGCTCCAGCATACAACTGTAGGGTCAGACTGTGCCTGAGGTGCCTGTGCCTAATCAATAACATAATTGCTGTGCAAATCAGGCCTTATCGCAAGAGGAAGTAAAGCAGTAAACACAATCTAAAGGCTAGTATGGACAAATCCCTTTTGGACATAATTAAGTGGACTTTCACACTCTTAATTGTAACATTCATGGTGCTGCGCTTTCATCGCAGTACGCTCCGTGCAGCACTTCAACATCAATAAATCATTGCCACATTAATTTTGAGACATCAGTATAATTACCGTAATCAAATAACACTATTGCTGAGAGGTTAGCAGCTTCTACCGGCCTCTTCACTGCACTTTATATTGTGTGACACCGAGTCGGATTTGGCAGGAAATCTGCTGGATTGCTTTATGGCACGAAGGAAGATTGCTTTACAGCACAAGACAGCAAGAGGGTTCTGTTCTTGCAGCATAAACCGAGCTAAAGCTTTCACAGTTTCTGCCAATGACAGATGGCGGAAGGAGTGAAAGCCACACAGAAAACCATTGACCATTTTTCCAGTTCTGTATCTCCACAGTAATCAACAAGCCAATATTTGCTCTTATGTTGTTTTGAAAACTATTTTCATTCATTCAAGTTGCCCACAAGCTGAAGCTGACATATTGTGAAGGTGCTTGGACACCAGTTAATATGTGAGGAATAATATGAGTCATTCAGGACTCTCAGACACCCTTGTCTCTCCCTCTTTCTCCCTTATGCTCTCCTACCTTTCTTTCTCCTTCCCTCGTCTTTTTTCTGTTACTGCCAAACCAATACGGTGTGACTTATTGATCATTTCAGCCACCACTTGCTCTCCATTGCTTTCTCTTTCTCTGTCTTTTTTTCTCTCTCTATCTTTCTTACCAGGCAGGCCAAGGTTCTGTAAGCCCCGGCAGTGTAGTGTTTACTTAAGACATTGATTGCCACAGTTCAATAGCTAAAACACACAGGTCTTTAACTCGGTGTGAGGAAAGTTTACCTGTTCTCGGTCTGCAGCCTGGAAGGGAAAGCTTATCCTGGTTTCTGTGACTCTTTTCTCTTTCTGGCTCTGTCTCTCTTTCTCTGTACTGTTTCTATGTCTGTTCCTCTCTCTGTTCTTGCAAAATATAAGTGATCTCTGCATGTGCGTGTGCTCATTTTCTCACGATTCTGTTGCAGTGACAAACTTCACAGCCAGTGCTGGGTTTGTGACTCACAAAAAGTCATATATTATGCATTGCTCATTTCAAAAGTACCGGTATTACTTTACTTATTACTTTTGTTTGCACCCCCAAAATTGGCAATCACATCCTCTCTTACCTCCAAAAATCAAGATAAGTCAGTTTCCTCACAGCAGTGGGAATACTTCCACCCAATATTTCTACCATTTCTCATCTAAACCGGCTGAGTGTGAGAAGATGATGACTAATTAGGACAAATATGAATTTAGGGATGGTTCTGGGATATAGTTTTAGATAATTCAACCAGAATATGATATTAGGGGGTAATAACAAAAGTAACAACTTATTTTTTTTAATTTTTTTTTAAATTACTATAGTATTATTGCTGAAATTGAAATGCCAATTCTCAGCACTCATTACTGGGAATTGTAATAATATTATTGTAAAGAGTTACCACCCAACGGTGGTCACACATGGCTTGACTAAGCATGACTGTTACTGCTGGCCCTAGTTTGGAGAAGTTACAAAAGAAAGTTTTCCTACTTGCCAAAAGTGTGTGCGTGTGTCCGTCTGTGTTAATATGTGCGCATGTGTGTGTTTGTGCGAGGGCGGAAAAAAACCCCTCTCATCCTGTCAAGAGGAACATCAGTGTGTGTGTAGCAAGCGGCGTTGGATCAAGCCAGCTGCACCAACGAGAATTAAAGTCCACCTCATTACCTGCGAGCGACGGAACCTGAACACGACGCAAACGCAGATTTTCCTGATCGCTGGCTCTCGCCTCCACTGGAAGGAAAACGGCTATTCCGCCTGGCTAAACCAGGATGATAACCTGTAGGACCACTGAGTGAATGTGCTCATTTGGAAAACATTTTAATGTAATTTACCTCTACGCTTTCTGAGTGACAGACCTCGCCATAAACGGCTCAGAAATTAGTCTGGGTCTGTCGCTCTTAGTTTTTTCCTCTCAAACCTGACCTTTTTCTACCACCACTTTTTGTTTCCACTGAATTCTCCTTGGGTAGCTTGCGAAGTTACAGAAAGTTTTCCTCAGCCAGAGCCGCGGTGCAGTTTTGCTGAATAAATGCAAATAATTCTACAAGGATATACTGTAGATTGGTGTACACAAATAGATACACATGCATGCACACACATACACACACCCGCACAAACACACTCGCTCAAATACATACTCTCTTTCTCATAGCCTTGTTTATTGTGCCCGTCCGTAACTTGCACTTGCTGGAACCGGCAGCAGCTGCCTGCCGACATAAAACTGCAGTCAGGCATCTCTTCATTGTGCCTTTATGACCATTGTAAAGATATGCTCAGCTTTGCCTTATCCTATCTAACTTAACCGCCTGCAGCAGTGTAGAGCAAGCCGGCTGTGCCTGTGACTAAGGAAGCCCACACTTTTGGCATTCAAAAAGTTTTGTGCCAGCTGCAGTACACAAAAACAGGACAGCAGAGTTAAGAAAGCAAATTACGCATACCGCAGGGCACTAAAACAGGGCAGTGGAATTATATGTGTAAATATTCTCCCCTGGACAGCTGAAGAAAACCTTCTGGGTTTAAGCCATTCAGTGCAGTAAAATAAAAAAAAAATCCCCCCTGCATTCCACGTAGGACCAGCTGTCTCCACAGGGGCAGCAGGCTTGTGCCAGTGACTCATATATGGTCATACAGAGAATGAACCACCATTTGATCTGTCAGCAGCTGATACCAGAGTCTAGCCTCCTCATCATGCAGAGCGACCGCTTTTACAAATTGCCATGCCAACACGTCTGGCAGTTTTTCATTCTCAACAGCCAGTCACACAAAATAATAGGCTGCATCGGCCAACAGTTATGATGCCATTTCCTCAAGTGCAGGCGCACTCGACTGACCGTCTCGAGTTGTTTGTCACCCAGCTTGGGATGCGGCGGCCCTCGGGCCCCCCGTGCCCCTCTCCTGGATAAAACTCATTATCCCAGACTGCCGCTCTTCAGGAAACTCATTATCCCGTCCATCACCACCGGAGTCTCAGACAACAGGATGAATATGCCCACTCGACGCTTAATTAGATCGCTTTGCCGAGCGTTTGTCGGGGAGCACAACAGCAGCCCACGCCACTATATCAGCTGTAATTATCTACCTAATATGACATCTTTAGTTTGGGATCTGATACTACTGTCGGTTATCATCGACTCCCTGTTCGGGGTGAACGCGCTCATCCCTCCCGACAGCAACGCCGCTGGGCTGTCTTCTAGCGAGCCGGCTGGCTTCGTGCCCGATCCTTGCCATCTCTGCTGCTGTCTCAGTCCACTGAGCTCAGTGCTAGCTGGATGCCCCGTGGGTGGGGATGAGACTTTAACTAGTTCTGTTTTCTAACAGGAAGTCCAAACAGGTATTGTATACCGTCATACATCGGGGCAACTTTTGGGGCAATATAACTTGGGCACTCTTCCCAGCACAAGCAAACAAAGAAAAGTGAGACTCAGGGAAACAAAAATGAACAAAGGCAGCAGTGAATGTAAAAAGACTGTAACAGTTTTCCCCGATGTTGCCCAAAAAGCTGCCCAGGCTTCAGAACTAGTTGTGTTGAGGACCAGGAAACCCATGAGGCTAGCCCAAGGGCCTCAACCCGAGCCTCTTCACAGCACTGGCAGGGCTTCACAGTGGCTGTGTGTGGCGCTGGGCTGCATTACGACCCATAATGAACTGTGACCACAAGTCGTTGGCTAGATGGATGGCTTCTGGTCTCTCAACCCACCCACCCCCTCTCTTTCTCCATCTTCCATTCTATTTTCCTCATCTTTTTTTTCACCCCCCCTCTCCATCCATCGTTCCTCTGCCAAACGGATGGCTAATGACAATGGAGGGCCCTTGGAGGAGTTGGAGAATAGATTATTGACTGGGACCAGAGATTTACACCGGAGCCACGGGGCCAGGCGGCCCCAGCGGAGATAAATGGGACACGTAATTGAGTTTGGTCACTCAGTCGTGTTGGAGTGACCAAGGCTGGTGTTGTACCCATGGTGGTGCTGGGCGCTGGGTGGGTGGCGGTGGTGGCGGGGGGGTGGTAGCGCAGAGGTTTATGAGCCATACAAAGTGGTACTGGTGGGTCAGAGAGAGGGCAGTTGGACACTTGAGCTGTATAGACTACAGGACAGTATGGCAGAAGATGGAGAGGGGGAGGAGGGACTGGAGCGGAGCCTCATTTATCTGAACCTACTGCGGACAGAGGATTCATTCAAGACGGCGACAGGATTGGAATTCTGAAAATGCACTGAAATGCCATATTGCGACTTGCTTAAAGATATGAAAAGCATGTTCGCGTGCATTCCATAAGGTTTTTCCCGCTGAGATCCTTTTGACATACATTAACAAGGGCATTTCAGCCGTTCCCACAATAAGTTAAACATAAAATAAACAGGAAAAAGTTTATGCCCAGAAAAAAAGTTTCCCTGCCTCTTTGGTAAACTGGCCATTTCCGGAGTCCAAGTGCCAGACAACTGTGTTTCTAATTATATTCGCACTCTCGCTGTAAGTTTGTAGCAGCAGTGAATACATTTTCATGCTTAAAATGAGCCAAGGATCAAATTAGGTCCACACAACATTCTTGCTTCACCAGTTTTTATTGCAGTAAATAATGTTTTAATGACAGGCCGGACCTGCTTTGATTTTTGCAAGTTAATCATTGTCCAGCACCAGTGGAAGAGGAGAATGTGTGAATTAATTTATCCAGTGTCATTAGCTATACATATAGCACTCCACAAACCAGACTCCAACTCAACTTAACTCTTAGAAACGACAAAACAACATGGAAGAGAACTCATCAAAAAGACCTGAGAAAGACCAACTGGATCGCAACGTTGTTAACCGCAGTAAAATTGGTATAGCAAGAATGTTTTGCACACCTATTTGATTTTTGCAAGTTAATCCTTGTCCAACACCAGTGGAAGAGGTGGATGTGCGCGTCACTTTGATTTATCCAGTATAAAATGAACCAAGAGCCATAGAATCACCAACGCCTTTATCTTCCAAACACAACCACACAGAACCAGACAGCCCACCTCCACAGCATGACCCCACCATGCCGGAGTGCGTGAACTCTAGAGCTCCGAAAACGCATAGCTTTTTCCTGGGGGTGGGGGGGGTGGCAAGTTTAGACGGATGGGAGAGATGCACTGTTACCACAGTAACCGGTGCCCTGGCAGTGATGTGGGAAGTGTGTGTGTGTGTGTGTGTGTGTGTGGGGTGGTGGAAGGGCGGGTGCTCTGGGTAGAGACTTGGTCGGGTTGAGGACAGAGGTTGACTCTCCCAGCATGGCAATGAGCTCAGACACTTCCTAGACGGCCACCCCGACCTCTCTCTCTCTCTCTCTCACACACACACACACACACACACCTCTGCCAGCCACTGTGTGACTATACCTAAGGGAACTTTGCCGGAAAGTCTTTTCTTTCAAGGGAACACTTTGTAAATTTTTCTTTTTTTCGAACAGCTTCATTTCAGCTGACTTCATTTCTATACCTCTAGTTGGAGGAGTCGGCACAAGAAATTACAGATAGATAGGTGTTCTTGCTAGTATATGTCCAGTAGGTTTGTTCGGAGTAAATTCATATCCTGGAATCATTGTGTGTGTGTGCGTGTCTTTTCATGCATGCATATGAGTGCGTGTGTTTGTGTTGTTATGGGATCCCACACCCAGGTGAGCAGTGGGGGGAATCCTATACACCCGTCACATCTCTGTTTATACCGCCGATTGGCTCACTATCCCCGGTGCATCATGGGAAGCTCTCCATATGAAGTAGAATATGATGTAACGTGTTTCCTTTGGCTCGGTTCGCCGTGTCACCTGGCGTGTGTGTGTGCCAGCATGTGTGTGCTGCTCTGTTTTGCGGATATGAGGGAAAGGATTATCTGCTGGCCTACTGAGACCATATGAGCGTCACACTGTCCCCTCAATAAATTAAATGTAACACTGCCAAGTCAATGGCAAATGTATTACACTCTGTTTTCATCAAAATATTACCATTGATAAGTTACTCTTTTGTCTCTGGTGATGCAAGAACAGCGTGCATTTTAATTATGAATATATTTTGATATTCAATAAAACCCACATTGTTGCTCTGCATTGTTCTCACAAATTGTTTCATTATGCATTTTGTGTGATAGTGCAAGTTGGCGCTTAACCAAACCATTTGTTCAGGCTGTAATACCAGCTTCAAAAGGATGAATATTGCGATCCTTTTCTTCTCGGCCTCAGCTTTCCCACAGGACAGTGATGATGCTTTTCAGCACCGGGCTGGATGGAGGCCAGGCCAAGACGTGTGAGTAAGTCACAAGTGTTATTACTCACCTAGATCCCACAATGGCCACTCTGTCTGCCCGCACAGTGGGCCCACAGAACGCCGGAGCCTCTATAGAGGCTTTGCAGAAGCATCCTACAACCCCCCCACCCCCCAGCCGCCATGTTGGGAGACCATCACGTAATTCCAGTGCAACTGCCTAGTCTGACTTGCTGCCCTCAACACCGTGAACACCATGAACAACTTTTGTTGTGTTGTTGGCCATTCCCATTAGGTAGGAAACACAGTGAAGAAGAAATCATTTTATTGGACTTTCAAAAATCAAGGACTAAAAGCAAAACAATTATCAGACGGAAGATAGAAAGACGACCAGGGTTGAGCATCAATCAACTGCAAAAACATCAAGGCAGACAGCAGTGAGTACAGAGTCTGCTCAGATCATTTCATATTGATGAGTAATTTTAACTAGCTTTCCAAATAAGACTTTCTATCCAGGTAAGAGTCAACAAGAATTCTTACCACACTTTACAGAAAGAAATGTCTGAATGACTTCTAGCATGCAAAACACCATCTACTGCTTTTGTTGCTTAGCAATGCAAAAGAAGCACCACAGGTTTACACAGCTACTGATTTGCCTAGTGTTACATAGCCTAGCTAGCTAGCACAATTTTTAAATGCTTCTGCAAAGGGTATATTAGCCCACTGTGTGTTTGCGTGTGTGTCTCACAGTCAGTGACAGTACATTCCTTTGTGCTGTCTCCCATTTTGTACATGGGGTGACCACGTGGGTGTGTGTGCATCCTGGCAAGGTCTGACCAAAATGGGGATTCTCTGGTCAGATGCCAGTAGCGGTGCTGCAGCCTGTATCTCCTCACCTCCCACCCTCCTCGGTAGTGGTAAATTGTCTCTGTCAAGCTGTTTTGTTTACTCTCCTTCTTCTGCTCTCGGTGGTCGAGCACTTGAAAGACAAATGAAATTTGGGGCCAACAAGCCATCAATTGAAGGGGGTGAACACAATTACAACTGCTGCTTCCTTGTGTGATTTTGAAAGTCTAACAACACTGGTTTGTACAGAAAGTGGGCCTAGGGATAGTCATGAGGGGACATTTTGAAAGTTGAGATAGGCTAGGTTGAGATATTTTTCCATTCTAAAATTCAAAACGGCAATCAATTGACGGGAGTTTGGCCTTTCCAGCACTAGACATCAGGGGCCAGATGCATAAAACTGCAAATTAAAGACTAAAAATCTGTGTATGCACAAAATTGTGTGTTTTCTTCAGATTTATAAAACCTTGCTTACATGGTGTTTACGCATTTTTCAGTTTTCTAAATCTCAGTCATCGTCAAACTGTGTACATGCACACACCTAATTCCCACTCCCACAGTTAGTCATACATGGATGTCAACACACTGCTGTGTAACCTGGCTTGGACATAAACACCAATTATCATCATGGGTCAGAAAAGCAGACAATGTCCATTACGCACAGCTATATATTGTGAACTATAATAGCCTATTGATTGATAACACATGAGTAGGTCTAATTTATGATCCAATGTGCATTATTCTTTTTCCCACATTACTGTATGATGTGGGTGACAACCTATTTACTTGCTAGAAAAAAGGATGTTAACGCACACATCTATAAATGTTATTATATTAAACTCTATTGAGACCTAATAGACAGCTATGGTGTGCTGAAAAGATTAAGGCTCCAAATAAAATGTTGCACAAATTTGTTCTCTTGGCCACATTTCTATATCGCTCACAGCTCAGCTGACTCATAAGTCTGTGTACAGCATGCATGGAGGTACACACATTCTCACGGCACATTCTTTTTCATAAATACCAATTTCTGTGTGAAAAGTCGCATATCCATTCTTTTTGTGTGTACGCATTATTTATACATCTGGCTCCAGCCACCAGTCAGGTGACCAGAAAGATGAAACTGAATGGATGAGATATTGGATGAGGTGTATTTGATCAGGTGAGTAGTTTGGGTATGGTAAACATGTCATGGGTTGCTATGGGACCCTGAAGTGGCCACGTGAAGAGAGAGATTTTCTAAAAATGGAGCCCTGGAGTATTGGTTGTTTCCACTGACTGGCATATGTGTGTGTGTGTGTATTTGAGTGTGTGTGCATGCATGAAAAATGAGTCTTGAGAGAGAGAGAGAGAGAGAGAGAGCATTCTGGCAGCAATCTCTAAAAACTGTTCCACCCGCCCTCCAGATTGCCGTCTTTTTGGTTTAACTGCACACTGCCGTCTCAGTTACAGTGCAAACAGCAGTGGCTGCTCCATTGTGGGACTGTGTTATTTATGAGGTGTGATTCAGTGTTTGGAGTGGCTCTCAGGATGCGTACGAGTTTGGCCCACTGCCTCGTTCAGAGTAATAAAAAACACCATGGCCCCAGTCATTCATTCATTCATTCATTCATTCATTCATTCATGCTTCTCACCAGCATCTATGACCTCATATTATTAGTTTTGATGCCTCTTAGTGGAGCTGATGCTGGATATGGGTAGGGAGAGGGTGAGGGATGTGGCAACGGAGTGGCTCCTAGAAAATAACCTCCTTCCCGCACGCACACATAAACGCACCCAGTGTGGGAAGTCGCTGAGATGGCGAGTAGTAACCCCTCTTTGCGGAGGCCGTTTGTTAAATAATATTGACCAATTTCAGACTCGGCTGGCTTTTAATGAACTGCGAACCAGCGGTATTGAAATTCAAGTCAATACCGGGAAACATATAATTAAACACGATGAGGGTTTTATTTGTGAATTGTGTATTGGATTGCGTCGGGGGAGATTTAAGAGGGGAACGGGAGAGCCGATAAGCGCGGACAGAGACATGGCCGAGCTGGTGCTCAGGATGGATAGCCTTGGAGGGGTTTTCCCTACACTGACTTAATGCTATGGATCATGGGGATTTGTGCAGCAAGGTGCGGGGTTTGAATATTGCTGCAGGAGATCCTTGACTTTTACTCCTCAGGCAAAGTTAAGCTTGTTCTTTCCTTTCCTCTTCCTCGACCCATCTGTTTTTTTTTTTGATTTTTTGATTTATTGTTGGGTTATGAAATAGAGAGCATCCGGCCCTTGGTATCTGTAGTCGGAGGAGGCGCTGACTCTACTTCAGCCGTAAGGTGTCGGTCAGGCCATAACCGATTATGCCAAGTCGTATGAACTAGCCGATTTATGTGTAGCCCATAAAGACTCCAAGGTCTGGAGAATGGGGCGGTCCAGCTAATCTGACAACCTCCGTCTGTCCCTTCACTAGCACTGACCTAGACTCCTGTGATCGAGAGATATTTGTTCACAGGCCCCATTTGTTCGTAGTATGTGATCAAAAGTCATCTCTTCATAATACGCTTGAGTATATCTGGCATGCTTTTTCCGCTCACCATTTATGCTTTTTACATCATACTCTTAATCTGAATAGCAGTGGTCGTCACCTGCAGTAAGTAGCAGTTCTGATATGGAGAAAGGATTTTATCCGTCTTTTACGTGCAAATTTTCAACGTTCTCATTCTTTCTCTCTGAAGCCGGTCTTTCATTAAAATGTAAATGTGCCTCAATGTGGGCCGAGACACATGAAATAAATACAGCGGCAGGGTGATTCCCCTTTAGTTGTTCTCTGATGTAAATCAAATGGACTGAAACCCCTCCGCATTCCTCAGGATGCGGTACAAAATTGTCTGATCCTTTTTCTCGCCGCATCTCCGACCGGCGTTCACTTAGCTCAAAGGCTGAAATCTGAGGAGAGAAACAAATATGCCTTCCCCTCTCTCATCCCCAACGCGGCCCCTTTCATCCTCCGATCTCGCCGAAGGAAACTCATTTGGCGGAGCCAGGAGCGCTCGGTCCTCGTATCTGTAGTCAGGGGAGGCGCTTCACCAGGTGGTTTTATGCTCCATTGGCTCATCAAGGCGGCTAAATTGGCCCCAGATATAACTCGTCCTGTCAGTGTCTCATTTACCGTTCTAGTACCTACCTAGCGCCTTGTTGCTTACTCAGCTGAATAAGCTGTCCTTGTTGCTTATCCAGGGAGGTGAGATGGTACAGCATGCCTGCAGCATGCCTTCTGGCAATACGTACAACACATGTATGAAGCCAATCACATGAAACCAAGTCATGCATTATGTGGCGGGGAAAGTAATGGCCCGACCTTTAACAGTGAAAAAAAAATAAAAAAGTACCCTTTAACCATGTAACGGCTGCTTTGAGGTATTCAGATCGACGCGGTATAGTTTTATTGCTCACGAAGGCCATTGGGGAACACGTCGTTTTAAAAAGGCCGCAGGTTAGAATATACACCAACCTTTTTCAGTTCTCATAGGATTTGGATACGAAGGGGGAAGAGTCAATACAGCTGGTGAAATTAGGCCAAGGCAAAGCTATTTGCTTGAACCTGATTGATGAGATCTTATTTGGCTTGTCCAGGCAGCTTGTCCTTTAGATTCACACTGTTGATGCTGGCAGTCTGGCCGCAGATACATTAGGCATCGGAGAGTGCCGAAGATAGGGGCCAGACAGATTAGTGTTGCATTAAAGAGATATGATGCCCCTAGCTAAAGGGAAAGTCATCCCAAAGTCCACTCACAGACTTAAATATTATTTTAATTCAGGTGGGTATTGCGCTAATGATAGCTTACTTAGCAATAGTACAAGTCGCTAGAGAAATCAAACTATAGACTGAGAATTCGGGCTATCAGCAACACATTGGGATGCGATGCTGGAATGTAGAACATGTCTAAAAGTATCTGTCTCATGAGCCAGACAGCGTTTGCCACTGTAAACGATATCAGATCCAAGAACCATCCCAAGCGCCTATCCAAGCGCACCATCCCCTGTCAAACAAAAGCTCCGTGCCAATGTGGACCCGTGCCCCATCTTGTCTTCAAAGGGCAAGGAACGGGGTGGTGGACCGATGCTCGCCGAGAGAGCCGGGATGATGTGATAATGATTTTGACAGATACCAGCTGAGTGGAGAGTGGTGGGGTAGGGTGGGGGGGTTGGCGTTTGGGTTGGGGTTTGTTTTGGACAGAGTCTTGGCGTGCTGGCACGAATCCCCCCCGCCCGCCTTTGTGTCCGCCGCTCTCTCAGGGAACGGCAGAGTGCGCTTTGCTGTTTCCACACAAATACTCCGAGTGAAGAGGCTAAAGCCGACATGGATCTTAGTGTCTGTTACAATGGCAAGCTGCTCCGCCGCGCTGCCAACTGAGGGGCTGATGGCATCATCCGAGCACAGCCGCTCGCATGAAAGCTCTGTCACCATATCCATCTGGGAGTCACGCTGTCATTATTTGGAACTGGCCCGGGGTAAATGCCTTTCACTTCGCTAAGATAGTACAGCTGCGAGAGGGAATCAATACTGCTTCATCCTCACTTTATCACTCAATTGTTAAACTGTACAAGGCAAACAACCTTTTCGTCGTGCCGTGTGCATTGGTTACAAACGGCTTCACTTGGTGTTGATAGCGTGAATGCTTGTTTTTAGGTAAAGAATCGGGGTCAAGAGTTAAAGAATCGGGGTCAAGAGTGTTTCATCTGCAGCGACGCTGGCCTAACGCCTCCCCTCCCTCCGCCCCCCTTTGTGAGTGCTGTCAGCGGGTCTTAGTCGATTTCCAAATTTAGACGGCACTGTTGGGCCTCAGTGGTCGCCATGTTGCTGATTCTCAGATTAGCTCGGTCACAGAATGCACAATCTGTCCTCACTCACTACTCCCACATGTGCCTAAACCACAGTTTGTGGCCTATGCAGTTGTGTGTGTGTTTTTGCATTCTTGTATTACTTATGAGGACAAAATGTCTTCACAAGGATAGAAAGATAAGGGAAAGCCCCTAAAGTGAGGACATTTTGGCTAGTACACACTTCTACAAGGGTTCTTAAGGGTTAGGATTGGAATTAGGATTGGGTTTAGGTAAGGGTTAAGGTTAGTTCAGCGTTAGGACTCGGGTTTGGGATTAATGTTGATTAGGTTGTGGTTAAGGTCTGTCATGTAGTGGTGGTGAGGGTTAAGATTACGGTTAAGGGTTAAGGAATTAGTGTTGTCAATGGAGGCCCTCGCAAGTATAGTAATTCAAATGCGTGCGTGTGTGTGTGGGTGTTTCTATTTTGAGATTGGAAAAGAATAACCAAGATGGCTGTTTGATGCTTATTGGAATCCAGTCTCAATCTTTCTGCACTAAATTCAAAGCTCTGCCTCACACTCTATCTCTCTCTAACTCTGTCACACACTCTCTCTCTCTAACATTGTTAGTGAATGTGGTTTGTAATCTCTCTCGGGGGAAACCACGGGAGCTTGCTCAAACCCCATCTGTTTAGCTAGCGAGTAGACCTGATGAATGAGATTCTCTGGTGTCTTGTGCTTACTGAGCTAAACAGAAGAAAGAAGAGAGGAAGAGTTGTGAGGCGAGAGAGTGAGTGAGTGTGTGTGTGAGTGAGAGATAGTGTGTGGGCCTGTAATTGCATGCTTTGTTTATTTATGTCTGTGTAGATGGATAATTAAAGGTGATGGGAGTTTTGCACACACGATCTCAACCGTATCACATCAAACTTGACATCTGTTTGGGATAGTGGTCTTAAACACACACACACACACACACACACACATAAAACAAGTAAAAATCACTGCCAATTGGGGTAAGGTAAGTCTACTTATTTTCATTGAAGTGTCAATATCTTGAAACGAGGCAGAATAAGGCAAATCATTCCATGCGTACCAAGAAAATGACTACGCTAAATTAATTCAAGAAAATTCTTGAAACGGGTCAATTTGCACTGGAAAGTGAAACTATCTCAGCCCAGTGGCAGAATTTTTCCACTTGCTTAAAGAAAAAAGACTTTAAGAATCAATACTAGATTGAATCATTTATTAAGATGGATATTGTTTGCAGTGCATATGCTTGTGTCCTTCCCATCTGCCATCGCCAGCAGTCTCCCTCTTCCTCTCAGGTAGGGAAGGCCGTGGTAAAAGGACTTCAGCTAAAACATCAAGATTGCGATACTTTCCACAGCACAGGGCAAAACGGGATGTCAAAATGGGGAGCAGTGCTCATAATTCTCAATGGCTAGATAAAAGTCCATGCCCCTCAAAATTGATTAACTTTTATGTTGCTGTTGCGTTTGAATAGTAGGTAATAGTTGGTATTGTTCACTGTTGCCCTTGTTTTCTGTTGCACTGGAAACCTCATATCTCCAAAATGCCAACTTTTCATGAACCAAGAAAAACAGCCCTGTCTTTATCCTTAGCCATGCATTTTTGAGTTCATACAGTTGGTTTTGAAAGGGTTTCATCAGCCCAGGGGTGCGTTCACACTGCGAGCAACCTGGTCGATGGGCCGCTCTATTCTGACCGATTGTGGGCGGTGCAAGAAGCTTTGATTGCATCTATATAGTGGTCTGCAGCTACAATGTTTTGACCAGGTAAATCATGTATTTTTTGCTAACACTAACATTATGAAAGGCAAACCCTTTCATAATGTTAGTGTTACATAATTTCAGCAAGTTGACATAGCTTGCTGGTAAGCACTAATTGGGTAGCATTCATCGAAATCACTTCAGAGCTTACCGTCGACCCCAAGAAAGGATGCAGCCATTCTCCAGGCATCGTTTTTGAGACGTTTATTCCTGTAATCTTTCAAATAGAGTTGTATGTAACTGGGAAGCTTTGAATGGCTTTAATCAAGTCCATTTTGCACTTGCCAGGTGGAACTATTGTTCACGAAATGAATCACAACGGTAGGGAAACAAGGAATCTGATTGCAGGGATATCTGATTGGCTGTTGATGACCAATCACCGTGAAAAGTTCAGCCGAGGCAAACTTTACCAGGCCGGCAAGCTTGTTGACCGTCCACACATCGGCCAAGTTCCCCCGGTCACTCAGCTCTATAGGGAATGAATGGACTTGCTGATCATGTAGCTGACAGTGTGAATGCACAGGTAGAGCTTAATCCTTCAATTGAAACAGATTAAACTAGGGATGTTTTTTTTTTTTACTTTGTAAAAAAAACATATATGTATATAATAAATATAAACATAAATTGACCCTGTTTTATATTAAAAGTTGAAATTTTTTGGACCGGACTGCTAGCAAAAATGATAGATCTGCGCACGCATTGTTACAGGATCTAACGTTACAGGCATAATGGCAACCAGGCATAAGAGTGATGTTTGGAAGTATTTCGACAAAATAGACTAAATGAATGTGCAGTGCAAGCTATGTAACGTTAAATTTGCGTATCATAGAACAACTAGTTCGATGATTAACCATTTGCGCTTTAAGTACAAGGAGAAAACAGCGGAGACAGATAACAGGCTCGCATCACCTCATTTGCTAGCAGTGTTAGCACACGGCGTTGTGATGCCACCAGGGCAGAGAAGATTAGCCAGCTCATCACGAAAATGGTGACTGGAGATATGCTCCCGTTAAGCTTTGTGGAAGGAGAAGGCTTCCGCGAGCTGATGGCATTTGTTGAGCCGGAGTACAAGCTACCATCGCGGCGAACAACAGCTACGAGAGTGGAGAAGATGTATGAGGAAAGCGCGGTGAAATTGAGGGCTGATCTGCAAGGTGCCGACAAGGTAGCCTGGTTGTTCAATAAATGAATTTCAAATTGCACTTGTTTTCCGTTGTTGGCCAATTTACATAAATGTGAAAGCATTAGATAGTAATAGATATTCTTACAGGCCTATAGCCTACGAAATTAACTGTTTAGCGTTAGCCAAACTTTGGTTCCGCTTGTGTGTTTCCAGTCGGACACGGACCCCTACTCGCATTTTCACTTGGGTGAAAATGCGGACCATATTCTTGCGTTAAATTTTTTTTTTGCGAGTACTCGAGTACTCAATAATTTAATGTGAGTACTTGAATATTGAAATTACTTAAAATGCCCATCCCTAGATTAAACACATTTTTGGTTGCATGTAATGTTTTGGTAGTCGAGGAATTGAAGTTTATTCTACTGTTGAACTCGGTGTGAGTCACATTGGAAAAGAGTGTCAGCTAAATCCCTACAATATAACTGTAAACTCAGTTTTAAAAAAAAGAAAACCACCAAAATTGGATTTAGGAGGTTCTCACGTGGCAACAATGATTGCTCTTGCATTATGCATAAATCGCAGGGAGATTGTACAACAAAATCTCCCACCAGGGCCAAGAAGTCATTCATTCGGCGTGTCGGACTTTGTGTTGGTGGACTGGAGCAGATGATGCTGCAGATGGCAGGGGGGCCGCTGGTAAACCAGTAACAGACTGATTTTCTCTGAGGCCCACCAGGCTCTGGCCCCAACACCAACACAGCCTGTAACCCAGACCCCCAGAGACCAAGACATGGAGAGACAAATTCCATAGTGGAGCTTGTGTTGTGTGTGCAGTTTCTGAGCTTCCAGTTGGCAAGGGATGGCTTGTAAGTGTGTGTGTGTGTGTGTGTTTCAGGGCGATGGTATTAATAGCACAACACTCAGCGATAAGCCATTTCAGCATGTGTCACCTGCTTGGTCCTGTCATCTGGAGACTGGGATTCATCAGCACACACACAGTAATGTATGTACAGGTAGTCACACGTGTGCAGAGATACACACACACACACACAGAGCCCTGCTTCCCCCACACCTGCACACAAGCCACCCACTCTCCCTCCCACACACACATACACCCACACGCACACAAACACATGCACACATACACGCACCCACAATCCCCCCTCAGTGATTTTTTTTTTTTTCTTCTTGATTTTTCACCTGTGTTTTCTCCTCAACCTTCACAGTTATCAAAGCCTATATTGCTTTTGCTCCGTCGTCTAGGGCAAAGTGATTTGTCACGATTTGTGTGGACACAGAAACTCTTTTTCCTCTGTGGATGTGCTGTCTAGACAGTGCGTTCTGCTGCGGGAGCGCGGATACTGCTGGGGCCGGCTTTATTTTTGCAGCCACTCTTTTCAGTTTATGAAAGCGGCAGGTACACCCTGGAGAGAACCGGGGGAGCACTGCAGGCTGCACACTGTAAAAAGTGAACGCTGTATGTTTTTTTACCTAACGTAGAAAGGCAGTGATTTGTTTTTTTCCATTTTTTTTTTCTGTTTTTTTTTTTTTACAGAAATCAACCAGCAGATCTTGGTTGCTCCTTGTAGGTTCTCTCCAATATTCCTTGTTTCTCTCCAATGGATGCTATACTATAAATGCCTTTTTGAAGGAAGAAATCAAAGGGTGTTTTGCAGTTCTTAGGCAATATTGCATACAAAAAGTATAAAAGCGTTGCCTCGATGCATTTGTGTAAAGTTAACAATATGGCTGGCGTCTCTTTTCTCAGTGTTGACACATGATGCCTCATATGTATGCACAAAGACAACCTCATAACTAGCAGACAGAGAGCACGGTTAAGGATTTGGACTGCTGCTCGGCTTATGAAGAGACTGTCTGACTCGAACTGATGAGAGATATGAGAGATATGAGAAAAGAAGCAGATGGATTCTTTTTTTTTTTTTTTTTTTTTCAGCAATGTGTACAACCATTTTTCCGCCTGATGGTTGTTGTGTGGTTGGTGTGGTTCAAATGGGGGGTTCGCGGGGTCCACAACACGACAGCTGGGTCCCGTAAAGCACCCGTCACGCCCCATAACACCCCCTAACATACATACACACACACACACACACACGTACATACACGCTGCCCGTGCGCGGCATCACCTTGACTGACCTCTTGTGGCTAACCGACCCTGTACAAATTTATGACCCTCTATTTTCTCTGTGCACTGCACCCAATGAGTGTGTGTGTGTGTGTGTGTGTGTGTGCTGACCTTGGGATTTCATGAGCAGTGATTCCTAAAAAGAAAACAGTATTACACCAAAAGGATAACACAACAAAAGCTGAAATTGTTAAGCATATACTACTACTACAATTCTAGCCAGTGTCTACTAGCCTTTGCATTTCCCAGGAGTATTTAGTGGGTGAGTTTGACGGACATATATTAAAGAGACTTTTGATTTTATTTGATAAACTTTATTATCCCCAAGGGATGCATTAAGAAACAATGCAGACAACAAACGATGCATAAAATTCAAGTCATATAAATGGCTTGAATGCAGAGGGCGCAGGGGAAGGAAAGCATCTAAGCCATTCTGCTTGCATCCGCAGCAGCAGTAGTAAAAAACATCAGCCGATCTGTTTTGAAAAGACTTGGATGTGATTTGATTTCTGAAAGTCCTAGGAGAGCGAGGGCTGTGGTTTGTGATCAATCGAATAAGCTGCTAAAATTCCTCCAAACCTTCCATTTAAGTCAAGTCTTAAACTAGGAAATATCGCCTTTGCAGAAATCTTTTTTTTTTTCTCAAAGTGCGAGGTTCAATCCGTGGCTGTGAAACCAAATCACAGTGTGTCAGTTCGTGCTGCGGCTGCCACTGAGCTGGTAGTTCCAGCAGATAGCCTAATCGTGTCGTAATTACATGCTTATCAGCGGATATAACCATAGGACCCGCTGGGATCTGAGCCTTGCTTAACACAACTCGGTGTGTTTCTCTCTCTCGCTCTCTCTCTCTCTCTCTCTCTCTCTCCCTCTCTCTGGTTAATGATTGGCTTTCTAAGACTGCTATCAGTTCTTTCCACTATCTGATCTGCTCTGCAGCATAATGCCTCTCCGAGACTCCTATCTCTCTCTCTCTCTCTCTCTTTTGATTCCTCTCTCCACGTCTACCCTTCTGCTCTGGCTCAATGATCTGTGTGCATGCATGCTCGTGTGTGCACATGTACGTGTTTGTGTGTGTTTGTGTGTGTGTGAGCAAGAGGAGAGTTTGACGCACAGTTGCAGAGAAATCAATAGCCATCTCCGCATGACAGCGCAGAACAATAGAGGTTAACTGAATTAACACAGCGCTTTGTTTCTGCTGCTCACACCTCGACGAGATTCTTCTCATATAGATAAATCAATTGGAGGCTATAGCGACTCTATTGTGTTTGTTCAACAATCGCCGTACTCAACTGAACCATTACATTTCGCCCATACCTGTACAGTCAAAGCCGTTATAAGGTGATGTGCATACTTTGCTCATATCCACAGTGCTAAAGTTTGAATAACAGCAGTATCAAATATGTTCATAATGAGGAGATGATATATTCCATTTCTTGGTGATATAATGTTGTTGCCAGAATGGTATAGCATCTTAATTTTGACATGCTATAGACAAATGAAGTCAGGATTAGAAGATTTAAGAATCAGTGCATAACTGTGTACTAGGACAAAAGATAACATTGGTTTTCTCCAATTAAAGGGAAACCTAAATGGGGAAATACTTTCTGCTGGAATTTAAACTGAAAGTCTACATTGGAACTATTTTCAGTAGGACTGCAAAGTTGTAAATTCACTTTTTTTTTTTTTTTTTACTTTTCTCCCATATCAGATCGTCTTTGTGTCTGTCCTCTTGTAAAAGCAGCAAGCCCTGAGAGTCCATTACATAAAAATAATGCTTTATGACGACTGTTGGACCGTAAAGAAGATCTGGTCCTCTGCGGAAAGCCCCCTCATTTTTATTTGCACTTGTGCTCTCGGAGCAGATGTTTCGCCGACATGATCTACAATAACAATGACGAGGATGTCAGGCAAATGAAAACCGATCGGATTTCACGTGCGTCTCACGGGGCCTCCAGCCGCCGTTCACAGGCATGCTAATGTACAAATGACGCTGTGGTTACAGTCGTCGCCACACACGCACCGACAGCCGCGCACGCTTAAACCGCAAGCCTTTAGTTATCTGCGTTTTTTTTTTTTTCTTGTTTACCGGGGTTTTTAACCTTTTCTGTTCTCCCCGGAGCCTCGGCTTAACTGCTGCCGCCTCGTGATTGATGCAGCTTTAGGGTTTCACTTCTAAATGCCACACCTTCTCACAAAGACAATGGATGGCTAACCTTTCTGCCGGAGTTAATCTTCCTAATGATTTTGGATTATTGACGCTCATTAGGAGGACTCGCTAATGAGCCGCGGTGTCCGTTTTCTTAATATTGGGGAGGTGGGGGGGGAAGAAGTGATGTTAGAAGCTGGATCTGCTGACCCCCCCGTCACAACCTTCACGGCTGACTACTCAGTCTTCTCCAATTGGCAGCCCAGAGATAAAAGACAAACTCATTAAAAAGTTTTACCTTGATTAATATCTCTGCCACTTTCCTCTTGTTCGCTTTTCCACGACTCTGTAGTCGGTGCCGATGTGAGCGGAGTGGAATCTCTTTCTTGCTGGAATACAGGAGGTCACTCACACACACACACACACACACACACACACACACACACACACACACACACACACACACACACACACAGGTAGCCTGCATGTTATCTTTCTGGCTGGACAGCAGGCAGGGACATAGGAGGTCTCTCTCACACACACACACACACCGCACATGCACACATGTATAGATGCAGACACACATACACCACACACAAACATGGACACACATACATGTGAAGACACACATACACACATGTACACACACACAATCATGCACACAGCCCGCATGTTAAAATCTCTTTCTGGCTGGACGACAGGCAGGGACACAGGAGGTCTCATACACACACACACACACACACACACACTTCACTTCACAAGAGTCACTGAGTGGCAAAACACAACAACAGCCTGGTAGAGTCAAGGTCATTCCATCTGCAGCCCTTCCTCGGGCGGTTTGCCGATCCTCGGAGGGGGAGTTTGGTGTAATCCTTTGTAATGGCAGAGCCCCGTGGGGACTAAGGGGCCACAGTTGTGGACCGGTGACCCCAACCCCCCCCCCCACCCCCCCCACCCTGTCCGCTCCCCACAGAGCACGGCCTGCCTTGTCGCCTGCGTGCCGGCTGTCTGGAATGTGCAGCTGGGGGAATTCACTTCCACCTGTTCCGCCCTGTGTGTGGTGCGTTGACCTTGCCAAAACATCCCCGTGGGCCTGGCACCGGCAGCGGCAGCGGCAGCGGCACGCAGGGTTCTTAGATAAACAACCTGAGCCAAAAGAACGGAGCAGGGCTGGGGCTCGTGGAGGCCAGGATCAAATAAAACTGTTTAGATATGGAATTAGAAGCTCTTTGTGTTTATTTGAAACTGGAGACTAGCGGACAAATCATCTCTCTTGGCAGAAAATTGCTAAGAATCACAGGCATGTTGTTCTGGGGGAAATGGAACAGGTCGGCTGTAGCCTAGAGGGCTTTTGACTGGAAGGTCGCCGGTTCTTTCTCCTCAACATCTACTGCTGAGGAGCCCTTGAGCAAGGCACTGAACTCTCTGATGCACCAGTGGAGCTGCAAAGTGGCCAACAGCAGAAGACTGTGGTTGTACTGGGCAGCTGCCAGGTGTGAATGAGTGCGACTGTGTGAATGTGAAGCAGGCTGTTGCTGGAAGAGAGAATGTGTGCTCAGTCAACTTTCCCTGCATAAATAAATAATATAAAAATCTATATAATATGAGCTAGCCTTTGCAAGCACATTTTACCCTGCTGTAGAAACCAGGCTGTTGATATGACACCTGCATAAACTGACCAAGCTCTAAGCTTACATGACAACTTTCAACTGAGATGGTTGTTTTAACAGAAGCAGAAGTTTTGCTATTTAGTGACAATGGCCCTCATTCATCAAGCTATTGTAGACAATAGTGCAGAATCTACCGTGGAAATGATCGTAAGACACTTGCCATGTCTGATTCACGAAACCACCAAAATGAGCAAATTACATCATAGATTGATTAATCAGAGGCAGTTGTGGAATGAGAACTGTGTGGAATCAATTGACACAGCTGAAATGATGTGCATTTGGCGACTCTTGGCCTGTAAAAAGGAAGCAAAATTTGCATACCCTACAGACTGGAACATAGCAAAACATCCAAAAAGCAGAAATGTACAGAAGCAGAAGTGGACGTTTTGGTTGCAGAGGAGTATTTTTATTTGGCACTCTGGATTAAAGGCAGTCATAAAAACAAAATTTGGCAAGCAATTGCGTTCTCTGTCAGCAGTGTTTGAACTTAGAAAAGGACCCTCCAGGAGGTTTGCCTCTAAAATTAATAATGCGTACTTCTACAAAGAAGCCCATTTCCTATCATAGCTATGCCATATTAATTCTCAGGTCAGAAGGAAATGGCCTGTTATTAAACTTAATACCAAAAAACCTGCGGCAGCCTTTAATTCCAGTCAATAATTCCAATAGATTTCCATCTGCAACGCAAATATATACTGGAGTTGATAAATACCGACTTTTGCGGTGAAATGAGCTCACGGCCACTTTAAGATCAGATTTGATCATACGATAGCTTGATGAATGAGGGCCAGTGTGTTTCCATCTGACTTGGACAAATTGAGTGAGATGGTATGGATGAGAGGATAGAAAATAAGTTTATAGTCCTCCATTGGGAAAAAGGGACAAAATATTCAAAATGCCCTCCTTACATTAAAGTAAAACTGAAATATTGTTGACATGATTAACCATCTTAAGACCCCTGCTTACCAAAAAGCAACATACTCAAAGATATAATTCTTTGTATTTTTGGAATTTGAGAAATGACCATTGGGTATCAATATAGTTTCTTCCCTAATTTCCAGACAGCCTCGGGCTCTGCATCCCCTCATCCATGACATTTCTTGGCTGTCAGTAGATATCTGTCTGAGTTGAGGGTGTACTCACATTTTCCGAACTCTAAGTCGGATTGAAATGTGTTGACACTAAATAAGCCAATCGTAAACTCTTGAGTGTGATGGGGATATTTCTGCTCGTTTGGATCATTCCTCATCCGTGAATTTTTATTGGACCTGTGTATATGAAAGGAAAAGAACACATTCCTCCATGTACTGCCAAGATCTAAGACACTATCAAGGCCCCGTCTTTTTAATGGCTTTGGTCTGAGATGTTGAACAGAGGTAAATAAAGCAGACACAACAAGCAGATTCAAAAGTGCAATACATATTATGCCACGTTGAAAAAGCCATCCATGCTGTTGTGGTCACTGTCGGAATCGGATTTTTAGAGTTGAAAGTGAAGTGAAAGTTGAAGTTTTCTGTTTTGTTATCAGCCTTTTGAAAAAAAATAGTTTGATGTTAAAGTAATCCATCATGTTGTCATGAGACTTGGGGAAAAAGTCCTACATGTTGTATTTGCCAGAGTCAAAAAAGTAATCCATGGTGTCGAAGAAGCCCTCCATGTTGATAAAGAGGCTGTCAGAGCCGGGCTTGTATTAATACCATGTCTTCAGGCCATGTGCCCCGGGGCCTGAAAGCCAATCTATCTCTGGCTGGATATGGCTCCTTCAGAAACCTCCAAGCCAGATAAAGACGACAAATCTCCCACTTTACTCTGGCAACTTTGAAATCTCCCTCCTCAAAGGCATCTTTCATTTTTTATTTTTTTTTTTAACGGGCACACTGAGAAAACAACTCCTAAGAGATTTTCCAGAATACCTTTCGTCAGGTGTTTGTGTGTGTGTTTTTTTTTTCCCGCCTTGCGAGGGTCTTATTGCTATTCATGTCCTCTCTTTGGAGCTGTCACATTTTGCCGTATCAGCTGTTTGGGGGGAGACTCTTGTTTCTGATGTCCGTGAGTTTTGGAGGCAGCTGCGTTTTCCTCTTGATGTGTCTTGTCAGTTTGTTTGCAGGCGAACGCAAGTGTAGACAGAGCGCGTGGCGATGGAGCCTCCTGGATCCCTAATGAAGCTGTTTGCCTCACCGCTAATTTAAAGCTACAGATCGCCTTGAATAATAAATGAATCGGCGCTAGTGACCTGATTTTAATTCTGCATGTGTGTAATCATGTGAATTGAATATAAATGGGTATAGACTTTTGGGGCGCAACGTGGATATTTGACCCGGGCCACCCTCATTACTCTTCTGACAATCTTTTTGGACCTCTGCAAAACTTGTGGAACTTCAATTTACCCAATTTATCTGTATTCCGCCACGTCTGCCTGCGCTTTGAAGTTAAAAGCATTTTGTCTCCACTTTGGCTTGATTTACTGGAGTATCGATATTCATTTGTACTTGTACATTCTGATCAAAGCGCTGGCGTGCCTATATTCTTTTCATTGGGTTGTATTTTTTTTTTTAAATACTAAGCATCAAACTAATTGGATCAAAGCAGCTATATAGTGGGATCGCCAGAGGATATTCAGAGCTTTTAATGGGAGAGTCTCCGGTGCATAGCCGATTCACTCTGCCCAGGATGATATGCCGCCTGTGTAAAGACGGTAGTGGATTTCAGGGCCTTCGGTATCTTTTCATGAGTTTTTATGCTAAGCTCAGGAAATGGATGAAAAGAAAGAGGGAAGGGGTCAAAGGTCATGGAGATTTGGGTGCTGAGACATCCAAGGCACCCAGACAGTCTTCAAGGAGATGTTTCCAAAATGTTTGCTGTGCTCTGCTCAACATTGTGGTGTTGTCAGCCTTTCTCTAGTTAATAAGCTTACATAGCATGTGCACAGTTAGGCTGGGGGCACACCACACGACTTTTAGGCCGATTATAGCCAAGATTCCGCGTCAAGACTCATTTTCAAGATCGGACCGAGTCTGCTAGGTTGTGGCGGTCGTAACAAATGATCTCAAGACTTTAATCTCTTGCCTCCTGATCCAGTTGGGACCATCACCATTATTTCAAACATGTTTGATTTTCACAAATCCAATCTGGACAAGTCTCGATGCTCTCCTGTAGTGTGAGCTGGGCAACACCTTTGAGAGTTGAACACAAGAGAAGGAAGAAAAATGTAAATAAAAATGCCTCACCTCCATGTTAGTTAGCTAAATCCAGCTACTCGTCATGTGTGTGTTCCCTAAATCTAACTGGCCAGTAAGTGTGTGTTGTCCAGTCTTTTAGGCCACTCATCTCTCTTCCTCTGTATCTTTCATACCAGTCTCAGCCCCTCTTCTCCTTCCTCCCTCTTCTTTTCTCTCTTGTTCCCCCTCTCTATCTCTTTCCCTTCCTCTGTCAATCCTTCCTTCTGTCTCCTGCCTCTGTACTTCTCTCCCCCAGCCTTCCTCCCTTTCTCTCCACTCCTCCGTTTATCCTTCTCTCTGTTTCTCTCTCTCTCTCTCTCTCTGCCTTCCTTCCTTCCTTTTGGTTTCTCTTTCTACTTCCCTTTCTCCCCGTCTATCCCTTCCTCTCTCTCCCATTTTTCTCTCACACTCCTTTCTCTCTCAAGCCTTTCTCCTCTCTTATACCACCATCCCACCCCCCCACTCTTCCCCTTCCCTCCGTCCATCCCTCCCTCTCTCTCTCTCTCTCTCTCTCTCTCCCTCTCTCTCTCGCCCTCCATGTCCCTCTGAAGGGAGGCGATAACACCCGGCGTGGCTCGGCGCTGCTCAGTCAGTCAGGGTTATCTTGTTCTCTCCCCCTTATCGCTGTAATATGACACCACCTCTTATTCCTACACAACAACCTCCATATCGGCTCAAATGGCTGCTTTTTTTTACACCCGCATCCCTCAAGACTGGAATAATCATTCACGATCCAGTGGCCAATGAAATTTGCTTTCAGAGTAAGAGCCCGTTTTTTTTTCCGATGCTCAGTATGGAACATTGATACCCCCCCTCCCCCTCCTCGCCCCTCCTCCCTCTCGCCGAGTGTCACGGGTGAATTCATTAGTGTATTTTTTTTAATGTATGCTCGCCCCCGGCTGTTGGTTTAGACGCCCTGACAGAGAATGAGAGATGAATTGATTAATCTTAAATGTATATTGCGGGGTTTTTAATATAGCTCTGCTTGGTGTGTCCAGTACTTTTGGATGGATTTCATTGACTGGAATTGAGTTTGTTCAGCCGACTGGAACTAAAATGACTCAACCTAGAGAATTTATGAAAATAGTAGCGATGCGGACTGTATGATCAGCAAACATCTAGTCATGCCTAAAATTTGAGATGGATTATTCATCCCCCAATGGGGAAATTCTCTTTTTGCCTTCTGGTCGGGGATGCAGGGTTAACCAGCTGGGTGGCGCCCCTAGAGGAGGTAGGGATTAAAGCTGCACTTGGCAAGATTTATATGTAAAAATACACCCGTCTTATGAAATTAAAACACCAAGTGGCTCTGCAACACAGGAGAGTGTCCCATCCCTTCTGATTGAGACACTGTCCAGTAGATTTTCCCTACTTGACTACATAAAATTCTGGTTTCGGGTATAGAAATCTTGAAATAAATCGAAACCTAAGAGCGAAATATGAAATGAGCTAGGACTCTGTCAAAGAAAACATTTTTTCCATTTTTTGTGAAATGTTAGATATCTTGCCTCTCTTGTCTCTTTGACATAATTTGGTATAAAGCATCACAGACCAGCTGGTTTGGTAACTATGAGCGTACTGTGTGCAGTTGATTGCATGCTACAGTGTTTCCGGGCCCTCAAATTCCTCTTGCTGCCACTGGGGCTGCCAACATGCGAAATATTGCATAGTGCAAATTTAAAAATCTAGGTACGGCCTGGGATGGATCGGACCCAGGCCTGCTGGTTGGGGGACAACCTCACAAGCCGCTAACAACTGTGCCAACGTATGTTTCGGTGAGCCTATAACAATAGTGTTGTTCGCCTGCATGCATGTGTGTCCGAGTGTGTGTGGGCGCGTTATGTGCATGCTTGTATCGTATTCATGTCCAGGACTTTGGATGATTTATTTGCCCGTTGGAGGCCTGTCAGCAAGGCAGGCAGTCACGAGGCGTTCGGTTATGGCCTCCTAAATCAATGGGGAGCGTATTGACCGCTGATATAGTGAGCTAATTATCGATGCTAACTGCCTGTAATGCTGCCACTGCTTTAAGAGTTACTGGCATGGCACAGATAAACCTCTCAACCCCCGCTACCTTGTCACTGTCAAACACTGCAGGCTCACAGACAAAGACATATGCATCCACACACATACAGGCACACACACACAGGTAAAACATATGAAGGCAATTCATTTTGTGAAATTTACAGTCATGCTGTCACTGTTGTCCACAAACCACATGCTACATACAACAAATGCTAGATCCTGACACAAGTGAGGAGGTTGCAGTGCTACTTAGCTTCTCAAATGAAAACTTTTTGGTGCTCATCGGGCATGAGAGTCTTCAGTAGCAATGCAGAAGAGGGATCACCCCAAAAAACTGTTCAAAGCCTTTACTATACCAGTTGATCATGAGTCCACAGTGACTGACCAGCGCTTCAGCCAACTTCTCATGCTGCTGCAGGCCACGGGGTCGAAGATCAATGGTTTTAATTTTCTATTATGAACAGCCAATAGACTGTTAGCAACCTTTACTTTTATTTCATAGCCAATAGACTTTTTAACTATTGTAGAGGGTATTTGATCCCTTTTTCACACCTATGGGCAGACCTGGGCAAAATTTCCGTGTAATGCATTTTGAATACTCTAAATGAAACACTTGATTTTGTTTTACAAGTGATGTGTTAAAATATTTAGATATATTTTTGTCCTGGTCTAGCATGGAGCAGGTCACTGCTTAGCTCTCTTCAATGAAAATACTGTGAGAGAAACATAGAAACATACAGATATACAGCTACATTGTACTACCTGTACACACATTGCATAGCAACACACAACACACTCCATTTATCCCTTTTGTGTTGTTATGGGTCTAAAGAGATTAGAGATCAGGTTAGAAAAGTTGGCCCATTTGCGTGGTTTTCCATTACAGAAACTAAAGACAATAAATCCTGTTTAATTGCACATAATTAAAGGTGCTACATGTAGCACTTCAACATCAATAAGTCATTACCAAATTTATTTTGAGACATTTGGGTTATTACTGTAAACAAACAAGTCCATTGCGGAGAAGATTGTTTAAAAATGCTACACACCTTTAATTTGAATGGAGAGAGAGAGGAAGGCATAGAGAGAACCCTATCTCCACCTCTGATACTGGCTATACCCAGCCATAGTCAAGTCACCTACCTGCCCTGTCCACACACACACACACACACACACACACACACACACACACACATATACACTGCTCATTTCACAGTCAGATACCCCGGGTGTTGTTAATGGGGGTCACATTGAGATGGGCCTCCAGTGGGGCCCTTACCTCCCACTCCTGTATCTCCCAGTCCCCCTTTATGATGATGAGACCATCCCTCCCCACCCCCCTCCTCCACACACACACACACACACACACACACATAGATACTGTCCCATCTCCCCCGCTTTTAACGGTGGCTAATAGTGTTTCACCTGTGGGGTTGTAGTACTGCTCCGCCCCCCACCACCACCCCAATCCTCTCCCATCTATTCTAGGCAGCTGGCTATCAGAGATGGGGTGAAATAAGAGGAGTTCTCTCTCTTCATAGCTTTCTTAGGAGGAAGGGCCACCTTAGTAGTGATATTTTTGATTCATTTTTTTTTATTATTGTACGGGCGAAAAGGTGTGTGTGTGTGTTGTCTGCGCGCATGCGTGTGTGTGTCTGTCACACTTTTGCATCCCTTTGTGTCTAGCTAATGCCATTCTTAGCTTATCCTGATAACCCCATGCTCCATACACTGTGCTCTCTCTCTCTGTCTCTCTCTCTGGCCCTCTCTCTCTCTCCCTCTCTCTCTCTCTGCCCATCAGTGTTATGCCAGACTGATCTATTGGCCCAGAAACGCGCTGGACCACCCCTCCGTTTGACACCATTTGACAAATAGACGGGGAGGGGAGATAGCCGGCCAGCGAGTCGGGCCCGTGACCCTGTCATTCCTCAGCTAGACCGATTGGATTCCATTTGTCCCCACAGAGGAAAGCCAGCGATTACAAACAGATAAACATAGGGGGGGACCGCGTGGCGGGTCGCCAACACCGACCGCTCACTCCCTCAAGACAGGAGACAGAGTGAGTGAAAGATGGAGGGTTGAGAAAAAAAAAAGGGAGTTTCAAGGCCGGGCTGTTTATTGCGGCGGTGCGGCAAGGAGGGAGGGAGGTCAGCGGCGGGCCTGATGTGACTGTGGTTTGGACTTTCTCTGAGGTGCCTAAGTGTTATCGTCTTCCACACCAACATTGAATTCTACCTCCCTCCCCCCGCAATAACTGTCCCACCAAAGCAATGTTTAAAATGGAAGTGAGAACATTACTTTGGAGCAACTTCAAAGAAATGGCCAGTTGAGGAAAAGGCCACAATGGAAAGAAGTGTTGTAAATAACTGACTCCTCCAGTGATATGTGTGTGCTTATGTGAGTGTTTCGTCTGCTTTTTGAGGAGATTAGACTGTTTGTGAGAGAGAGAGAGAAACGGCATCAGAAACTCATCGGAAACGGCGTATGAAAAATAACTTAGGGGCAACTAATTTATGGACCAACCAATGTCTCATGGACTCAAACATACACACACACACACACACACACACGCACATGCCCCCCCTGCAGCCTGTATATGACTAACCTAATAGGTGTGATTTGGTATACCGCATGAAAAAGTTTTCACGGAGATTAATCAGACATGAGAGCGCACAAACCCGCATCACAACAACTGTTGTTTATGGAAGCCAGTTCGCCTGACTCACATTTGCAAAGGACAGCAACAACGGTTTGATCTCGCATGTTCCCGAGTGTACGTTTTGATGAAAGTACACAAGGTCAACGTTTATTTTCCCGGCTAATTCTCTCACAAATTGAATCAATTTTCAGACTGAACATTAATTCTGCCAGATCTGTTGAAGCTTTACAGTAGATCTGCCAAAAGCCGGTATTTTTGAAGGCCTCTCTATTTCTGTTATAGTCTTGCTGTGGCTTGGTCCGAACATAGCAGCCATCCTTGCTTTCCTTTTTTTTTTTTGTATTACCTTTTTGTGCCCTTGCTTTTTTCCTATTATCGTCTTGTCATTGCAAGCGCCGACAGACAGCAGTGTGTAGTAAAGAACGCTATTGATTTTGTTGTTAGACAAATAAGTAAAGGAGAGATTGAAAGGCATAATCTTCTGTGTCATTGTT